>NC_081553.1:3748695-3918695 GCF_963082655.1 Stomoxys calcitrans
AGTTTGGGCGTACACCAAAACACTTGGATCCAAAATTGGATATATATATATATTTTAATCTCAAATACCTTTCATTTGAGTCCCATATTGTCATAATGGGTCAAATAACCCATCGACGTATCTTTAGGAGGAAAAGCGCCACCTAGTCTTGAACGCAAATTTTAATGTCATATTCGTAATCTACTCTCTAACACCTTTCATTTGAATCCCATATAGCGATGGTCGGTTAATATGCCCATTTGGGGGTATTTGGAGGTTGGCGACCTCTCATTACTTGGACCTAATGTTTTATGTCATATTTGTAATCTACTGCCTAAAACTTTTCGTTTGAGACCCATATTGACATGAACTTCGAATATATCTGTTTACAGGAGTTTTGGGGTTGGGGGGCCCACTGGGTACTTGGACCCAAATTTTAATACCATATTCGTTTTCTAGTCTCCAATACCTTTCATTTGATACACTTATTGTGCCCATCGGATCACTTTCGGATATGGGTGGCGTTTTTGGGGTAAGGGGAAGGATGAAAATTTTAAGAAAATCGGTTCAGCCAAGTATCATATAGTCATAATAGGCCTAATGGCGTCTTTGAAGTGTGGCTTGTGGCCCCCTATACTTTAATGTGATTTTGTATGCCAGATTCGAAATCTACTCACGAATACCTTTCATTTGAACTCCATATTGAAATTAACGTCCAATATGTCTGCTTGGGGGAGCTTTGGGGTTGGGGCGGCCCGATGGGTAATTAGACTCCAATTTTAATACCATATTCGTATTCTACCCTCCAATGCCTTGTCCGCCCCCTTCCGAAATCAACAAATTATACAGCCTATTTCTCTTTCCTGGCCATATTCGCTATCTAAAGGTTAAGTCTTAAGGTCAGTTCTCACGGTGGAACTCCACATAAAACAAGTAACAAGGCGTTAAGTTCAGTCGGGCCGAACTTTGGATACCCACCACCTTGGGTATATATGTAAACCACCTTTCGTCAAAATCCGGTAAAAAAATGTATACCTTTTGCCCCCTAGCAGCTATATCGAAATATGTTCCGATTTGGACCAAATACTAATAGCTACAAGTCATTGTTTAATTGTTTATAACAAAATATTGGTCTTTTAAGTAACTATATCTAAAAAAAACCAATCTGAACCATATACGACACGGATGTCGCATATGTCAAGGGGCTTAACTTAACTCACTGTCCCGAATTGCGGCGAAATCGGACAATAAATGCGACTTTTATGGGCCAAAAACCTTAAATCGAGAGATCGGTCTATGTGGCAGCTATATCCAAATCTGGACCGATTAGGGCCAAATTGAAGAAAAATTTAGAAGGGCCTAACACAACTCACTGTCCCGAATTTAGGCGAAATCGGACAATAAATGCGCCTTTTATGGACGCAAGACCTCAAATCGAGATATCGGTCTATATGGCAGCTATATCCAAATATGGACCGATCTGGGCCAAATTGAAGAAGGATGTCAAAGGCCTTAACACAACTCACTGTCCCAAATTTCAGCAAAATCGGATAATAAATGTGGCTTTTATGGGCCTAAGGCCCTAAATCGGCGTATCGGTCTAAATGGCAGCTATATCCAAATCTGGACCGATCTGGGCCAAATTAAAGAGGGATGTCGGAGGGTCTAACACAATTTATTGTAAATATAGTTTTTATGGGCTTAAGACCCTAAATCGGCGGTTCGGTCTTTATGGGGGCTATATCAAGATATAGTCCGATATAGCCCATCTTCGAACTTAACCTGCTTATGGACAAAAAAATAATCTGTGCAAAGTTTCAGCTCAATATCTCTATTTTTGAAGACTGTAGCGTGATTTCAACAGACAGACGGACGGACATGTCTAGATCATCTTAGATTTTCACGCTGATCAAGAATATATATACTTTATAGGGTCAGAAATGGATATTTCGATGTGTTGCAAACGGAATGACAAAATTAATATACCCTCGTCCTTCGGTGGTGGGTATAAAAAGGAGGCCCCTTATCTTTGAGCTCTAAATTTGAATCGGACAGCACTCAGTGATATGTGAAAAATTTGCCCCACGATCCTTATTGGAATGTTTAAGGCCAAATTTGCAAGTAAAAATTTTTAATTAAACCAGTAAGGAAAGGAAAAATCGGGCGGTGCCGATTTTATAATACCCTACATTCTTATCTAATTTCATCGAATCTAATTCTGAACCAATTTCGGCGCATGTTTTCAAATTAGTTTTTAAATAATCCGTATCAAATTTCGAGCAAATATGTTCAAACTGTAATAAATACGGTTGACAAATGACAACATTATTGCAAATTACCCAAAATTCTACGAACATATATATGGGAGCTACATCTGAATCTGAACCGATTTTAACCAAACTTCTTGGATATTGTGGTAGGCATTGTGCACAATTTTGGCAATATTGGTACATAAATGCGCTTGCAGTTGCTCTAGAAGTGAAATTCGGACGTTATACATACATGGCAGCTATATCTAAATCTGAACCGATTTCGATAAGAAAATCCTTTCTGCTAAACTTCGAGAGAATCGGTTAACAAATGAGCATTTAACTGCAATATTTCTCAAACATATATATGGGAGCTATATCTATATCTGAACCGATTTCGAGCAAACTTCTAAGACATTGTGGTAGTCGTCAAGGAAAGCGTTGTACAAAATTTTAGCAAGAGTCGGTCTATTCTTATCAATGGGTCTATCTCTCTTCCTTCTGGGTGTTACAAACAAATTCACTAAGTTACATCGAACCGTCCCATGTTACATAGCATTCCCCTACAAATCAATCGATTACCACAAGCTAGAGCATCTTCGAAAGCTGAGCGCAAGTAAAAGTGTTAACGACGAAGATCTGAGTATAAATAGAAATAAATCATCGCAAAATAACAAAAGAATAACATCAAAACAACAGCAACAACAATGATGGCCAAACTCACTGGCCACACACAAAAACCGCAATAGAAATCCACCGTCATATGTCAATTGTGTGCCGTTCAACGAATAAGGCAACGAGTAGTGAGTGAGTGGGTTGTCGGGTAGCCGTTAAGTCCGAAGACTTAAAGCTACTACTGTGAGTGTATTCAGTTAATAATAGCCAGTGTTGCCACATAAAAAGTATAGCGGAAAGTGTAGGCAAATTTCAAAAAAAAAAAAACACTTTTTATATACACTCATAGAAAACTCAACTGATAATAGCAAAGTTTAATGAATGAGATATTTACCAGTACGTAAACGGAGATATGTATGCGTACACAGAAAAAAATAAAAATCGGTGTCAATCACGAAATTAATTGATCCAATTAATTTTTTTGATTGAAACTGCTTCAATCACGAAAATGATAATATCAATCAAAGTTTTTGAGAAAGATAATTAAAAAAAATTGCATATTCAATTAAAATAATGATTACAAATTTTTGAAATTTTCAACTAATTTTTTAATTGATCCAATTAAAAAATGATTGGAATATACGAAATATCCATTTGAAAATATTAAAATAAGCAAATTAAATTCTTTGCGAAAAGAGCACTATATAGTTCACATATGTAAGCATCCTCGAACGCGAATTTGAGGTTTATGTTTGGGTCCATAGTCACTCCTTAGAAGCAAAGGACCTTCGGACCAAAAATTATATGGAAAATAATGTTTCCCGGATTATAAAAGAAAAAGTAGCTAGGCAGTCACTTATGAATTACATGCATTGCGAAAGTAAGCCCAAAAAAAAACATTTATGTAGTGTATGTTTTAATTAGACCGATACTAAAGAAGTGGTTGTAACTTTAGTTTGTGCTTTATCTTCTTTATAGAAGAAGAAAGTATTTATCGAAATTTTGAGCGGCTGGACTTTTTCAAAAACGTACAGTCAAAACAGTGCTGTTGGGTCTAAAAAAGTTTCCACTTCCATATTCTATTCCACAACATTATTTTTCCTTTTGTCCCGCGATTCGTTCGTCAATTAATTAAAAACACCTGTTTTTACTCTATAAAATCAGCTGTTTTCAATGAAATAGCGAACGAATCGAGTGACAAAAAGAAAAAAAATGATAGTCTTCTTCGCCACTATTGTTTAATTGGAAAAGATAAAATATTCAATCACATTTTATACGTAAAATTTTTTAAAATTCAATTAATAAATGATTGAATTAATTAATTTTTTAATTGAAAATAACAAACATTTCAATCACAATCGTAATTGAAAAAAAAGGTCAGATTCAATTAAAAAAGAGTCAGGTCAGATTCAATTAAAAATAAACCGATCTGAACCATATACAACATGGATGTCGAAAAGCCCAACATAACTCAATGTGTCAAATTTCAGTTAAATCGGATTATAAATGCGTCTTTTATGGGACCAAGACTTTAAATTGAGATATCGGTCTATATGGCAGCTATATGCAAATCTTGATCGATCTAGACCAAATTGCAGCAATGTGTGGAGGGGTTTAACTAAACTCTCTGCCCCAAATTTCGGCAACATCGGACAATAAATGCGCCTTTTATGGGTCCAAAACCTAAAACCTAGAGTTCGGTCAATATGGCAGCTATATCCAAATCTAGACCAAAATTCAGCAAAATTGGATAATAAATGTGGCTTTTATTGACCTAAGATCCTAAATCGGCGGATATCAAGATATAGTCCGATATAGCCCATCTTCGAACTTAACCTGCTTATTGAAAAAAAGGATCTGTGCAAAGTTTCAGCCCCATATATCTATTTTTGAAGACTGTAGCGTGATTTCAACAGACAAACGGACAGACGGACGGACATGTCTAGATCGTCTTAGATTTTTACGCTGATCAAAAAGAAATCGATATTTCGATGTGTTGCAAACGGAATGACAAAATGAATATACCCCCATCCTTCGGCTATGGGTATAAAAATATTTAGTTCAACATGTATTCCATCGGAATATGTGGCAACCCTTGACCTATAAATTCTTAGAAATAAGCGCTCTTGGGGAATATAGCATTGGCCTGACTAGTGGTGTTAGACTTTAAAGGGCTAACTAAGTGAGCACATTAGGTGCGTTTGTGGGTAAGAATGAAATTCATTCACTTACTCTTCCTACCATCTGCCATTGCTCATCAAACTCTTCACACACAATGGTTTCGTTTGGTTTGGCGCGGGGCTGCAAGCACTAGCTCTAGCACTTGAAAGCTAAATTCGAAATTGAGCACACGAGCTGTAAGATACTCTTCGCGCTCTCTTCCGGGCGCTGTTGTGGTTAGAGAGTCTGGTGTGAAACGAAAAGCTATCAAACTTCGTTGTTAGTCTGTTAAGAAACTTCTTACAAAACGGCCGTTGGTTTCTTTTGAGTGCTGCGGACGGCTACGGACTAATAAACTCACCAAAACTCGCGTGTCGAATAGCGTATTTCAAGAGTGGACACAAAATAAATCCTATCCAAAGACAGTCAGCTGTTGCAAACGGTAGGTGTTTTATAGCGAGCATGGTGCAGAGGTGGACTATTATACCAGCGCATATATCCAAAACATTATGCCCTTGCAAGAACAACAAAAATAAAAACTGACCTAAGGATAAATAAGTATTTCCTGTTAGGTCCATGTTTTACATTTGTGATACATTTGTCCTAGTTGTGGCAGAAGTGGTAGTGGTTGTGAATGACTTAAGTCCTTTGGCTTGCGGTCAAAGGAATTCCATTAAAAAAGGGATCGTCATCAGTGCTGGCCAGCTGGGGCTTTTCCGCAACAGCACAACATTGAAGTCATTAAACTTGTAAGTGTCGGTTTTCGCTCGCTGTTGAAGAGGACTTGGGGACTGGCGTTCGCAAGAATTTCACAGCACAACAACACACACGCTTCAAATTCCTCTGCTCTTCAAAGCTCTGATGTGAATATGGATGTGTGTATGTGTGTGTGTGTGTGTTTTTGTGTACTCCCCCAATTCCAGGCCATCCAAAAGGTGCAGTTCTGCTTTGGCTATTCGCACTGGCCCCATAATATGTCTTGGGTCTTACACAGATCGAAAACAAAACAAAAACGCTGCCAAAGTATTCGTCATAGCCGGCAAAAGTAATAGACAAAAAAACAAAACAAGAACTTGGAACTGTGGAATTACTGCCTCCCTCACTTAGTATCTAGAAGATAAAAAATATTTCAAAAATTGCTATGTATCCAACCAGAAAATAAGCAAAGAAAAACGAAACACAAACAAAAAAAAACTTCAGGAATGTGGTTGGAACACTCGTCTACCCTCCAAGTGATGGAATGTGCAAAATATGTCAGCCAGTGCGAAAATCTACTGATTCAGAGTGCAGAATGTGTAACCGTTTTTAAGATATGGAAATGTTTGCCGATTCTCATTGAATTGTACATTGCTATGACTTGTAAATAATTGTATTCTACTTACAATTAATCTGATCAGATGGCTTTTTATACCCTCCACCATAGGATAGGGGTATACCAATTTCGTCAATCTGTGTGTAACGCCTCGAAATATGTGTCTAAGACCCCATAAAGTTTATAAATTCTTGATCGTCATTTCATTTTAAGTCATCTAGCCATGGCCGTCCGTCTGTCCGCTAACGCTTACTTTCGAAGGAGTTAAGCTAGCCGCTTGAAATTTTGCAGAAATACTTTTTATTAGTGTAGGTCGGTTGGAATTATATATGGGCCAAATCGGTCCATGTTTTAATATAGCTGACATATAAACTGATCTTGGGTCTTAACTTCTTGAGCCTCTAGAGGGCAGGTAGTGTTTTTGTATCACTTTCATTAACTGTGTTATGTATGATTCAAATTGGTTCATAATCTGCTATAGCTGTCATATAAACCGATCTGGGATCTTGACTTCTTGAGCCAATAGAGGGCGCAATTCTCATCCTATTTGGCCGAAATTTTTTACAACATCTTCTTTCATGACCTTCAATATACGTGTCTAATATGGTCTGAATCGATCAATAGCGAAATTTTATAGGAATTGTTTAATGACCCATCGGAAAACATCCGCCGAGGTACATCAAAATTAGTGCAGAATTAGATATAGCTCCCAAATTGCTTTAAAGGGTAAGTGTTGGGTATTATATGGTCGGCACGGGGCGGCTTTTGCCTTTACTGGTTTTTAATAAAATTAAAACTTTGGCTCATTGTTAGCCACCAATGGGCAGACAAAGCTATGGCCAGAGTAAGAGAGAGACCGGTTTAGATGGGAGCTATATCAGGTAATAGACTGATTCGTACCGTACTTGGCACAGTTCTTGGAAGTCGCAACAAAACATAGCATGCAAAATTGAGGCTTGTAATGATTCAAGGAGTCAAATCGGGAATTCGATTTATAGGGATCTATATCAGGTTATAACCCGAATCGGACCGTACTTGGCACATTTGTTAAAAGTCAAAGTAAAACACTAAATGCTAAATTTCAGCCAAATCGGATAAAAATTGCGGCTTGTAAAGGCTCAAGAGGACAAATCAAGAGATCGGTTTATATTGGAGCTATATCAGGTTATAGACCGATTCATACCGTACTTAGAGCAGTTGTTGGAAGTCATAATAAAACACTACATGCAAAAATCGGATCAAAATTGCGGATTGTAGGGCCTCAAAAGTCAACTCAGGAGATCGGTTTATATGGGAGTTATATCAGGTCATACACCGATTCGAACCGTACTTGGCACAGTAGTTGGAAATCTTAATAGAACACTACATGCTAAATTTCAGCCAAATCGGACAAAAGTTGCGGCTTGTAAGAGCTCAAGAAGTCAAATCGGGAGATCGGTTTATATGGGAGCTATATCTTAATCTGAACCGTATGGCGCATTTGCAATCCACAATGTCACACATCAATATTAAATATCTGTGCAAAAGCGGTTAGCTTTACGCGTTCGAACGCTATCGTGGTTTCGACAGACGGACGGACATGGCTAGATCGACTCAGAATGTCGAGACGATCGAGAATATATATATACTTTGTGGGGTCTTAGACGAATATTTCGAGGTGTTACAAACGGAATGATTAGTATAAAGTGTAACCCCCATCTTATGGTGGTGGATATAAAAATGTAGTAAGGCCATGCCGAACTTTGGAAACCCACTATCAACGACAACTCTTCATTTTATGGGATTAAGACCCCAAATTGGAAGCTCCGTCTATATTTGGGTCAGATGTCGAGGTCTTCATACAGCTCACTGTTTCAAATTTCAGCGCAATCTGATAATAAATGCTTCTTTTACGAGCTTTAGAAACATGTCGGCAAATCGGTCTATATGGCAGCTTTAGTTAAATATGGTACGATAAGGGTCATATTCGGCTCGTATGATACGATGCTTAAAGCAATTCACTGTGTCGAATTTCGGCGAAATTGGGTAAGAAATGCGGTTTTTATGCCCTAAACTGGCAGATCGGTCTAAATGGCGGCTATTTGCAAATATGGTTCGATTTAGCCCGTTAAAGAACTTAACATGCGTTTAGAATAAATACGAATATGTGCCAAATTTCAATTCGTTATCGTTATTTTTGAAGGCTGTAGCGAGATTACAACAGACGGACGTACAGACAGACAGACTCATGGACATCGCAAAATGGCTTTAGCATTTCGTGACGATCCTGAACATACATATAAACTTTGTAGGGTCGGAAGTGGATATTTCAATGTGTTGCCAACGGAATGGCATTACCACCTATCCTATGGTGGTAATGGTATAGAAATGAATTAATTTCAGTGCAAAGTTGTACTAGGTAATTATCCATATCTTAAGATAACAGATAATAGTAACCGATTAATCGTAGTTTGCACTATATATTGGGTTGCGCAAAAAGTAATTGCGGATTTTTCATATAGTCGGCGTTGACAAATTTTTTCACAGCTTGTGACTCTGTAATTGCATTCTTTCTTCTGTCAGTTATCAGCTGTTACTTTTAGCGTGCTTTAGAGAAAAAGTGTAAAAAACTATATTTGATTAAAGTTCATTCTAAGTTTTATTAAAAATGCATTTACTTTCTTTTAAAAAATCCGCAATTACTTTTTGGGCAAAAAGTAATTGCGGATTTTTCATATAGTCGGCGTTGAGAAATTTTTTCACAGCTTGTGACTCTGTAATTGCATTCTTTCTTCTGTCAGTTATCAGCTGTTACTTTTAGCTTGCTTTAGAGAAAAAGTGTAAAAAAGTATATTTGATTAAAGTTCATTCTAAGCTTTATTAAAAATGCATTTACTTTCTTTTAAAAAATCCGCAATTACTTTTTGGGCAACCCAATAGTACTAAAATATATAGGGTATCCCAGGAAAACTATGTACAACCGCTATATAGGCCATACATACCTTCATTAAATAATCACGTTTGGTAATACACAAGGCATCCGAAACATTCACAATACACAAGGTGTTACATTGATCACGTCCGAATGCCGCAATAGATGGAATCACAAGTTGTGACTTTCATGGGGGCAGTCAACCTGACAATCAACACTTTGTGCCACTGTAATGGCCATTGGTTTTATTACTTTACTTCGATTCTTCTGTCAATCCTCCCTAATGTGTATACACGCCAATCTCGTAATGGTCTATTAATTATACTGATAACACTCAGTCATTCCAAAAATATCCTTGAATAATTTATGTGAAATCTTTATTAATAAAAGTATATAACAACAAAATGATTAAAAATTAATTAATACCTGCTAACACATATGCGAACACGCATCTACATTCATGAGCACCACAATTCGATTTGAATTTATCATACATATATTGATATTTTGTGTGTTTTATTTGACAATCTGGTGGATTCGCTAGCTTATGGACAAATAAAACCCAAAATTAGTTGTATTTTAACAATGACCAACACTAACACTCATCAGCAAAATGTATATATCAACAAAACAAAAAATAAATTATTTTAATTTAATTCTCGGGGTTCATAATTGTGACTTAATTTAAATGCTAAGCAATTTTTTCCAGAACGTTTAATCATTGCAGTAATTCATTCAGATTGAATAATGATACCATATGTTTTCGATTTTGCACGCTTACCCACAATGTCATTAATCATCTGTGATTATTAGACGGAGACAAGAGGCAAGCCGCTAAGTAGATGAAGATCTGGTAGATCAAATGACAAACTGTAACTTTAAAATTAAAATTGAAGACATTTGAAGAATTGAAAAAAAAAAGTTTGGTGGTACAAATGGTTTTTATTTTGAAAAAGATTGGCTGTCATGGCTGGCTCTAAGTTGGTCCACACCCGCGTATCAGTATTTCTTAGACACGAAAGCCCATCGTTGGGATATGAAATGCTTCAAAAGAGTCCTATCGCTTTCCACACTTACGCTGCCACTTGCAGCACCTATGCTGTATAAGTGTTCCCGTAATCCCAGGTTCCCCATAGATTTCCTGAAATTTAGATTTTAATGTATTGCAGACAAAATGATGCCAACCAATGGAACATACCACAGTGCAACATAACTTAATATTGCCGCAATACCAACCACTAGCATTGCGGCAATATGAAGTTATGTTGCACTGTGGGATGTTTCATTTATATAACCCTAATCTACCTGAAGTCCTCATCATAATGGTTAATATAGGCTCCCGCAATCCGCATTTAACATTGTCACACTCTTCCTATATCTGTCTGCAACATGATGAAACAAAAGATAGCCGACAAGCGATTGGTTGGTTTGTGGATAACGTATAACGGCAATTAGCTTTAAGACTGTATGCGGAAAAAATGTCTAATTCACCACAGGCTGTTTGTCTAGCTATGACTATTCGCTTAATTATCACAACGCATTTAGGTTTCTATACCCTCCACCATAGGATGGGGTTATACTAATTTCGTCATTCTGTTTGTAACTCCTCGAAGTATTCGTGTAAAACCCCATAAAGTATATATATCGGATACAAAGATATATATGAGAGATATATAGATCTGATCCGATTCTGATGAAACTGTGCACATATACTAGGATGTCAAAAAAAGAACTTCGTGCCAAATTTGGTAAATATTGGACTAAAATTGTGCCTTCTACAGCCTTAAAAGACTATATCGGAGGAAATATATATATAGGAGATATAAATAAATCTGATCCGATTCAGATGAAATTTTGCAAACACATATAATGCCTTCTATAGCATTAATAGGTCAAATGGGATGATAGTTATATATGGGTGCTATATCTAAATCTGAGCCGATTTAAATTAAATTTTCCACAAGCATATCATCGCTAAATTTGGTTAAGATCGGACAAAAATTGTGGCTTTTAAAGGGCATATCGGATGAAAGATATATTGAGTTGCCCAAAAAGTAATTGCGGATTTTTTAAAAGAAAGTAAATGCATTATTAAAAAACTTAGAATGAACTTTAATCAAATATACTTTTTTTACATTTTTTTTCTAAAGCAAGCTAAAAGTAACAGCTGATAACTGACAGAAGAAAGAATGCAATTACAGAGTCACGAGCTGTGAAAACATTTTTCAACGCAGACTATATGAAAAATCCGCAATTACTTTTTGGGTAACCCAATATATGGGAGCTAAATCTAAATCTGGACTGATTTCAATGAAATTTTCCACACATATTGGAACGTCAAAAAAACAAACATTGCACCAAAATTGTGGCTTCTACAGCTTTAAAAGGGCACATCGGATGAAAGATATATATGAGAGCTATATCTAAATCTGGACCATTTTTTTTTCAAAATCAAACTTATCGATGGGTCTAGCTCTTCTCCTTCTTAGCGTTGGAAACAAATGCACAAATCTATAATATCGCTACCGCCTATGACGCTGAACACATGTGTTCGAATCATGGCGAGAACAACCGAAAACAAATTTCATGGGTAGCTATCCCCTCCTAATTCTGGCGACATTTGTGAGATACTATGCCATGTAAAAATTTCTCCCCAAAAGGTTGACTCACTGCAGCGGAGGAGGTCCCTATCATTGAGCTAAAAATTGAATCGGACAGCACCCTTTGATATATGAAAGGTTGGCCCCTATTCTTTAATGGAATGTTCATGGGCAATTTTACATCTGTGGTTAAACCCACACATCAAACGATACCTCGATTTGAATCCTAATGTTTTATCTTCATTTTCTCCCAGAGCCATGTTAGTATATTTTCTTTCTTGACAATTCCAAACGTACCGTCATTGGTTGCTTTTATCAACTCTGCAATATGTCGGCATCTGCGTTTCTTAAATCCATCATATCAACAAGGATAGTAAAAGATTGCATGGTAGGGTCTCCCATTCTTAATTTCGTTTGTTACTCGACTTTGGCCACTAATTTGTATATCAGATTCGATGGGGAAGAAAGGTTTTGGGTGTGGAGTTTTTCGATCATGGGTAACTATTAAAGTTAATTTGGAGGCCACCGTGGCGCAGAGGTTAGCATGTCCGCCAATGGAGCCGGCGTTAGCATCAGAAAATTTTTCAACGATGGTTATTCCCTTAGTAATGCTGGCTACTTTGCGAGGTATCCTGCCATGTTAAAACTTCCGTACCAAGTGTGGCTATGCGGCACGCCACACAGTGGGAGAAAATCGCTAAAAATGCTAGTAAAAAAATATGCCGTGAGAGAACGGCTAAAGATATCTCAAATTTGGAATGGTTAGAGCTGGGGTATTAGCGAGGACGGGTGCAAAACTTCAAGTCCCTAGATTGTCCGGAAGGCTTTTTGCAGGCCCTGAACGTCGGTATTTGGAAAATATGTAGGGACTGCCAAATCTTTGTTTGTGGTCCAATTTCCAAAATGTTTTCTTTGCCGGATAGTGCCTAAAAATCCCTACAAAAATCCCGCTTGTCTTGTTTCGGAGATATATGACTTTTAATTTGTATACCCTACACCACCACTGTGGTACGGGGTATTATAGATTTGTGCATTTGTTTGCTAAGAAAGAGAAGAGCTAGACCCATTGATAAGTATACCGATCGACTCAGAATCACTATCTGATTCGATTTAGCCATGTCCGTCTGTGAGTTCATGTATTCTTGTAATCAAAGTGCAAGTCGTATTTGTTGTCCAATCATCACGAAATTTTGCGCTATTGATTTTGATAAAAATCGGATCAGATTTAGATATAGCTCCCATATATATGTATCGCCCGATTTGCACTTCAATTGCCGTAGTAAGAACAATTTTCAACCGATTTGCACAAAATTTGGTACGGATCTTAATATATCTGCAAAATGTCATCAAAATCGGTTTAGATTTAGATACAGCTCCCACATATATGTATCGCCCGATTTGCACTTAAATGGCCATAGTAACTACAATTTTCAACCGACCTGCACAAAATTGGGCATGGATTGTTTTGTTACTATTTTTAACATATTCGCAAAATTTCATCAAAATGGGTTCAGATTTAGATATAGCTCCCATATATATATATCGCCCGATTTGCACTTAAATGGCCGTAGTAGGTAAAATTTTCAACCGATCTGCACAAAATTCGGCACGGATTGTTTTGCTGCTGATCTTAACATATCTGCTAGATTTCATCAAAATCGGTTCAGATTTGGATATAGCTCCAATATTTATGTATCGCCCGATTTACACTTATAAAGCTGTAATAAATACAATTTGTAACCGATCTGCACAAAATATGGCACGGATTGTTTTGTTACTGATCTTAACATATGTGCGAGATTTCATCAAAATCGGTTCAGATGTGGATGTAGCACCCATACATATTTATCGCCAGATTTACATTTATATGGCCGTAGTAACAACAATTTCCAAACGATCTGTTCAATACTCAGTTCAGATATTGATATAACTCTCATATACATATATATTTATATATTGCCCGAATTTATAATTGTAGGGTAGGTGTAGGGTATTATATAGTTGGCTCCGTCCGACTTTTGCCTTTTCTTACTGGTTTACTTTTCAGTTTTGTCCTTTACCCGTTCTCACACGACATATTTTTTGCTATTGTTTTTGATTTTCTTCCACTGTGCGAAGTTCGGACTCGTCATAAACTGATATGAGAGAAGTATCCCCTGTTCCTTAATGATATGTTTATGTGAAATTTAACTAGTAGTAGTAAAGTGCAAACAAAAGTTCGCATATCTTGGATATATTGGATTTACAAGGCTTTAATTATCTTAGTATTGGCATATGGCACCGAGAAATTCATTGTTTGAGATAGGCAATCATGCAGTTATGCCTATGTGTTCTTTAAGTCCTTTTACATTTTTATGCTATTACTATATTCCTTTCCCGACAATAGAGTACTTCTAATTTGCTATACCTTAAACATAACCATTCAGCCAACATGAAATATTGTAGAATGAGTGTCATGCATTTGAATTGAAATTTTCTTTAAGACAATTTAAAACAAATTTTTTTTTGTCAGTTTCCAATTTAAATCGATTTATTTTTATTTCTTTTTGTGGTTGCTGCTATTGCTTGTCAAAAAAAATATTGACAAAAATCTTAGTGTCTCCAGTCCGAATATTGACGAAAATTAAACAGCGTAAGTGGTAGTCGGAACGGTTGTGATGGTTGTATGTTGGCCATGTGGTGGAGGTGGTGCTTAGAGCTGATTTCCGTCTGTGTTGGTTCTTGCTGTCTGCCAGTTTCAAATTGGAATTGAACATTCATTTCAAAATGACGATAATATCAGTTTAACCGCAACAAAAGTTGTTATAGTTTCCATTTCACCTTTTTTGGTTGGTCCAATGTCGATGATTTTTTATTTTTTTTTTTTTTTTGAGTTTATGAGAGGCACACTGCTGCCGCTGGATGATTGGTACTGGTAGCAGCCATCGTCAGCAGCATTCGCATAGTCAGTCATTGATTGTTGTGTGGAAATGGGTGAGTTAAGCGGCCCACACTGGAATTTCGTATCAATTGTCGCGCAATTTCATACCAAATTGGAGAATAATTAAGTGAGTTTATATTTAAAGCTAAGTGTGTTTGTGTGTAAGTGAACTTATTTCTGGTCACCTCCGTGGGTTGATTTAATTTTCACCTCCAAAAAAGCCAGACCAAAGGATTTACGTAACGCTGATACGAAAAAAAACTCAATACACACATTTGGCATTAAGTCTCGTAAGCTCTTCCCAAGTTGAGATGACTATAATCTTGCAATGGTCACCTTCTATGGACAAAAAAAACATTTGCAATGAGAAGCGGCAGTAAATTACGTACTTTAACCAATGAAGGTGTGTGTCATTACTTGATCACATCTAATCGGTCTCATAATACAGGCAAACTGGGGTAGTGAGCAATTTCAAGTGAAGGTAATAAGTTCAGTAGAACTAAACCCCAAAAAGGTTTGAAGTTCTCTGGCGAAGGAGAATGGTTAATGATCTCGCCCGATCAGGCAAAAAAACTTGAAGAATTAAAATTCGGCAGAGCCCGGCCAGGATTCGAACGTGGGACCACGGAGCAACGGCGAGTGCCAATGCCGTTGTCTTAGCGTTCGAAGCCATCAATACAACTTCCAACAGATGCACAAAATCATGTGTGGTACGGAAGACAGTGTAATTTACCACAAACAGAATGTCTGTCATTACACAAAAATAAATGCATTGGAAAAAGTACGGCTAATAAGCAGGGTTGTCGAGCTGGTTGGTTAATGTGGTAACTGTATTATAGATGCGTTTTCGCAATTAATCCGATTTAAATACTCCATACCAACGCACGGCCCTTGAAGCCATCACACCTAATATGGTTGGCAAGTCTTCTAACCAAAGACGAAACGCGTCCCATAGTGGTTGGTGCGTGTTGCTGCTACCTTCGGCTTCCTTTTCCATTTGCATCTTCGATCATTCAGCTCGTCTCGAAAGAGAAACAAACTAAAATTTTAAAATTTAATGATCTCGCCCTAACAGGCAAAAAAACTTGAGGAAATATTTGTTTTCTCAATATTTGAAATAGAGCTTCGACATTTGTCATTAATTGAGATTCCATTGCATAATATTGTCCGGCTTTAGACCATTGCTTAATGCTTTCTATTCAAAGAATAGCATAAACATTTGCATACTTCGCATAATCTGTTGGTTGCGGTACACCTAAATATAAGCCTCTCCGATTTTAGGTGTTATGAATTTGTAAGTTAGTCTTTCTAACTGATTTGGCCGAAATTAAATACCTTACACTTAAGACGCATCTGCAACAAGTTTTTCCGAGGAGACCAACTTAAGGGGGCCTCTCCAGTAACGCCCCAACAACCTCGTTAAACCATCAGATCTGACCATTCAATATTTGAAAGAGTTATCTTTGCCCGTTCTCAAAGGGCAATGTTTTTACATTTTTTTCGATTCTATCCCACTGTGCCTCATCTGTTTCTTACATAGTATGATCTTGGGAATCATTTTTAACATTAAACCATAAATCATGCAATGCATACGCCGCGATTGCATAATTGTAAGGTTCATTTATGATTTGGATTGTAAGGTTCTTTTTATTGATGGGGATTGCAAAAGGGACATGTTGGTTCAGATATGGATATAGCATCTATATCCTTCTTGAACCCCTTGAAGCCTCAATTTTTGTTCAATTTTGCACACCACCCAATCCCGCCCATATATGTCCATAAAAAGGTATGGCTCCATATCAACCTTTTACAGGATTTGAATTCTTAAATCTCTATACGCCTTAAGATGGCATTAGTGTAGTACACAAGTGCCCTCTTACAACCACGTAAATATTCCCCTCATAAAAATCGATCTCCCCATATAACTTCTTGGGGCCCTAGAAGAGGCAATTCTTATCCTTTTTGATTTCTTCAAACTACTCCAGATACGGAGGCCACCGTAGCGCAGAGGTTAGCATGTCCGCCTATGACGCTGAACGCCTTGGGTTCGAATCCTGGCGAGACCATCAGAAAAATTTTCAGCGGTGGTTTTGTTCTCCTAATGCTGGCGACATTTGTGAGGTACTTTGCCATGTAAAACTTTTCTACAAAGAGGTGTCGCACTGCTGCTCGCCGTTTAGACTCGGCTATAAAAAGGAGGCCCCTTATCATTGAGCCTTAACTCATTGATATGTGAGAAGTTCGCCCCTGTTCCTTAGTGGAATGTTCATGGGCAAAATTTGCAATTTGCACTCCAGATACAAACAAAGTTAATATGTATACATTTTTTGCAGAATCCATGGTGGTGGGTACCCGAGATTCGACTCGGCCGAACTTGGCACAATTTTACTCCTAATCTCACATTTTGCACATTCAAGTGTAATGACAGAGTTACTGACTTATTTTATGCTTCTGTGAATTTGGTTATTTGGTTACAACTCACACCTAAAGCCAGGTGCTCAACCAGCAAACATCTTCCCTTCTGTCCCTAAACACCCGTAAAGCTTCAAATATTTTTTTTTTATTTTATTAATATTCCTGAGTGGCGTCTAATGATTATAAATAGAAACCATAACCATAACCATAACATTGTATGGATTAGTTTCATGATATTCAATATTGTGCATTTAGAACGGTGTATTGGCAAAATTATTGTTAGCCAATGTGGTTTTTGATTGCATTAAAAATTATTGCTTGAGTTAATAATGCGACACTTCTGATATGCAGATAATCGTACCCAAAGAATTCTCAGTCAGGTGTTCTGTTTATAAAATGCAATTAGCGCTTCGATAGATTTTATTCGGAACGAATATCAATGGAATATCTTGTTAACATGCTTAGCTGGAATTTGTCTCATAATTCATTCGTTGGTGCCATTTAAGCGACTATAATTTGTCTCATTTGCAAAGGAGACACTGATAATTGTGAATATAAATTAGGACAATTGATTCAGAGAGTGTATATAAGAATGTGCTGAATATTACTTTGTCTAGTCATTGACGAAGGAAGTCTATACACTTATAACAATATGTTCAAAAAAGCTCTAACAGATGGCAGAAATATCAACTTCTCAGTCGTTTTTATGTGAGTGCGCAAGGAACCCGGGCGACATG
The DNA here is from genome assembly GCF_963082655.1 of Stomoxys calcitrans. Lineage (NCBI taxonomy): Eukaryota > Metazoa > Arthropoda > Insecta > Diptera > Muscidae > Stomoxys > Stomoxys calcitrans. The sequence continues at coordinate 3,766,594 of NC_081553.1, forward strand.
TAACGGAGAACTTTTGAATTATTTTTATTAACATTTAGTGTTGCAAAGTCTATACCTTTTCTTTGTCTATGGTCTAGAATTATTCTCTACTAATGTCTAGACCATCTATGACCCTGAACTCCTGGGTTCGAATCCTGGCGAGACCATCAGAAATAATTTTCAACGGTGATTTTCCCCTCCTAATGCTGCCAACATTTATGAGGGTACTATGCCATGTAAAAACTTCTCTCTAAAGAGGTGTCGCACTGCAGCTCGCCTTTCGGACTCGGCTATAAAAAGGGGGTCCCTTATCATTGAGCTTCAACTAGAATCGGACTGCACTCATTGATACGTGAGAAGTTTGCTCCTGTTCCTTACCATAAAATTGGGCAAAATTTGCCAAGTTTCAAAAAGTGCCAATGAATTTTATTACCACGGAACGTATGATTTATAAGAATTATTGATGGAGTTTTTTGTTAATCATACGTTTTGGTTACTTACAGGCTGACAAATGCATGCTTCATTCAATTCCCCTCATTCTGATTGAGCTCTTTCCATAGTATTTCTGATAAACGAAAAGAATTGCTATGTTATTGGAACAATATCAAGCAATGGACCATAATTGAATTGAATAATGGAGACCATAGTATTGGGTTGCCCAAAAAGTAATTGCGGATTTTTCATATAGTCGGCGTTGACAAATTTTTTCACAGCTTGTGACTCTGTAATTGCATTCTTTCTTCTGTCAGTTATCAGCTGTTACTTTTAGCTTGCTTTAGAAAAAAAGTGTAAAAAAGTATATTTGATTAAAGTTCATTCCAAGATTTATTAAAAATGCATTTACTTTCTTTTAAAAAATCCGCAATTACTTTTTGGGCAACCCAATAGAAGTCATTGTGTAGAATTTCAGCAAAATCTAGTAAGAATTGCGCACTTTTAGGGCTGAAGAAGTAAAATAGGGAGATCGGTTTATAGGGGAGGTATATTCGGCTGTAAACCGATTCATACAATATTTGACATGTATGTTAAAGGTCATGAAAGAAGCCAATACAAGAAGCCAGTACAAAATTTTAGCCAAATCGAATAATACTTGCACCCTTTAGAGGCTCAAGAAGTCAAAACCCCAGATCGGTTAATATGGCAGCTACATCAAGTTATGGACCGATTTCAAATATTCTTAGCACAGTTGTTAAAAGTCATAACAAAACACTTCATGCAAAATTCCAGCGAAATCGGATAAGAATTGTGCCCTCTAACAGCTCAAGAAGTCAAGATCCCAGGTCGGTTTATATGGCAGCTATATCAAAACGTGGACCGATATAGCCCAATTACAATCCCAACCGACCTACAAGAAGTAGTTGTGCAAAATATCAAGCGGCTAGCTTTACTCCTCCGAAAGTTAGCGTGCTGTCGACAGACGGACGGACATGGCTAGATCGACTTAAAATGCCATGACGATCAAAAATATATATACTTTATGGGGTCTTAGACTAATATTTCGAGGAGTTACAAACAGAATGACGAAATTAGTATACCCCCATCCTATGGTGGAGGCTATAAAAATCAGGGTATAAAAATCAGATCCTCATTTCATAACAAGATTTTGTTTAAAAAAAAAAGCAGCCTACATTGAATATGCGAAATATTGAAAGATGCTACTGGCCAACAGTCCCAAATTAATATTTGCGATTATGTTCATCACTACCCATTCATTTGTCTGTTGAATTGCTTCAACTTTTCCGTAAAGTCGGCTGTTTTTTCTTTGATTACAGTTTTATTGATTAGTAAAGGGTTACCCAAAAACACTTTGTTCCTGGGCGAGGCGTGTTGCAAAACGGTAATGTGCCTATGACACGCAAATACACCCAACTAACACTAGTGTCCAGTTAGGCGAACGAGGCATGATTTGGCGTGAAAAAGTGTATTTTGGCTTATGCTCTACTCTGATAAGAATGCCGTTTATATGAATTAATTCGTCAGTCCAATTTTGGTGGAGGGTGGCCATTCCAATTAGAACATTTCGCGATTCGAGAGAGGCTTCTTTTGGTTTGAGTGAAAAAAAGTGAAAACTCTGTGTCACAGGTTTTCACATTAGCACAGAAATATACAACGAAATACAAAATAAGCAAGGAAAGTAGGTTAGTTATCTATTTGCAAAACCATGTCATCAAGATACCACATAGGATAGAATATTGCTAAAGACTTTAAGGTCCGTCCTGTGCCACCATTACCATTTGGATATTGGCTTCTTGAGCCACTAGAGGGCGCAATTCTTATCCGATTTGGCTGAAATTTTGCATGAGGTAGTTTGTTATGACTTTCAACAACTGTGCTAAGTATGGTTCAAATCGGCCCATAACTTGATATAGCTGTCATTTAACCGATCCCGGAACTTGACTTCTTGATCCTCTAGAGGGCGCAACTATTATCCATTTTGTCTGAATGTGTGCGTAAAGTGTTTTGTTTTGTCTCGCAACGACTATGCTATGTATGGTCTAAATTGCTGCATACCTTGATATAGCTCTCAGGTTATGCACCGATCTCCCGATTATACTTCTTAAGCCTCTTGAGGGCACAATTCTTATCCGAATAGGATGAAATTTTACATAACTACTTCTACTATGGTCTCCAACATTCAATTCAATTATGGTCCGAATCGAACCATAACTACTGGTATAGCTCCTATAGCATAGCAATTCTTGTCCATTCTTTTATGTTTGCCTAAAAAGAGATATCGGGCAAAGAACTCGAAAAATACGACCCATGGTGGAGAGTATATAAGACTTAGGACGCTTTTACTTGTTATACCCTACACCACTACTGTAACACCCAAAAAGAAGAGAGATAGACCCATTGATAAGTATACCGATCGACTCAGAATCACTTTTTGATTCGATTTAGCTATGTCCGTCTGTCTGCCTGCCCGTCTGCTTGCCTGTCCGTCTGTCTGTCTGTCCATGTTAATTTGTGTACAAACTACAGGCCGCAATTTTGATCCGATCGTCTTAAAATATGGTATGGGCACGTTTTTCGGCCTAGAGACAAAGCCTATTGAAATTGGAAAAAATCGGTTCCGATTTGGATATAGCTTCCATATATATGTTCGTCCGATTTGCAGTAATACTGCAATAAAATGGTTATTTATTAATCGATTTTCTCGTAATTTGGCTAGAAGGATTTTTTTATGACTCCCGACATTACGAATGAGTTTCATCGAAATCGGTTCATATTTTGATATAGCTCCCATATATATGTTCGTCCGATTTGCAATAATACTCCAATAAAATGGTCATTTGTTAACAGATTCTCTTGAAATATGGCACGAAGGATTTATATCGACCGATTTTCACTTCTAGAGGCATTGCAATCGCATTTTTTGACCAATCTTACCTAAATTTTGCACAACGGTTTCATTGACTACTACAACAATATCTGAGTAGTTTGCTCGTAATCGGTTCAGATTTAGATATAGCTCCCATAAATATGTTCGTCAGATTTTTGGCTAATTTACAATAATGTTGTCATTTGTCAAGCGTAGTTTTTACAATTTGAACATATTTGCTCGAAATTTGATAGGGATTGTTTAATAACCCATCTGAAAACATCCGCTGAGATTCATCAAAATTGGTTCAGAATTGGATATAGCTCCCACATTGTACTTATAGGGTAGGTGTAGGGTATTATTCAGTCGGCAACGCCCGACTTTTGCCCTTCCTTTCTGGTTTTAATTTGATTTGTAGAATTTCGACCATAATCCATGCATTTGATAGGAGTCGTAGATAAAGTCTAATTGCAAATTTACCCATTCTACTAAGGGACAGGGGTAACATTCTCACATACATATCAATGAGTGCTGTCCATCTCAAGTTTTAAGCTCAATGATAAGTGACCTCTTTTTTACAGGCGAGTCAGGACGGCATGACACAGAGCGACACCTCTTCGAGAAGTTTTTACATGGCATAGTACCTCACAAATGTCGTCAGTATTAAGGATGGTTTAACCACCGCAGACAATTTGTTTTCTGATGTTCACGCCAGGATTCACATCCAGGCGTTCAACGTCATAGGCGGTCATGCTAACCTCTGCGCTATTTTGGCCTCCATATATGAAATCTATGGAGGCCAAAATCGGTTGATAAATTCTAAACAGTGATGACAGCTATATAAAAATCTGAACCAATTTCCAGCACTTTGGATACAAACAGGCATGTACAGGCAGACGGACATAGCTAAACGGACATAGCTAAACAGAATCAGAAAGTCATTCGAGTCGATCGGTACACTTACAACTGGGACTATATCCTTCCTATTGAGTGTTACAAACAAAAGCACTAAGTTATAATACCCTATACAAATGAATTTAAAGTTTTATTTTTAAAAATTCGTTCTTGAAACTTTTACCATTCCAACCCACCCTAATGTATTGCCTACGAAAAATATAAGCCCATTATGACCACTTCATTCATAGGAATAATTTCGAAAAAAAAAATTTTTTTTTTAAACCGCTACTGTACTACGCGCTCTTGACGTATTTTCCAGATACAAATTGTCCCAAATAAACAATTGAAGTATCGAAATTTTCAAAACTTAAACATACATACATACGTACATACTGTACATAAATCATTCGTTGGAGATTTCTCCCAATTGAAATCAATTAATAAAATTTTGAATTTTGCATCTAGCCATTGTCTCATTTCCCTTTCGTTTTGCTTTCGTTTTTGTTTTAGATTGTTTTGAATAAATGACTCCACTTGAAAACCAACTTCAAACAGTGCCTATCCCATGGTGCCACAAGACATAGCGACAACAACGAAAACATTGTTCCTATTCATTGGAAATTAGCTGGAAGCTGAGTTAGTGTAGGGAGTGTAGAACTCCATAGAACCAGAGCAGCGGACAAAGAAGAAGCAAAGAGATATCAAGAAATAATCTTCCTCAAGAGCAAAGAGGAAAATAACGAACAATCAAGCGAACGTTTATGGAATCAACAGAGAGCCTCTTGAGTGGTTTCTGGGCGAACGATAAATAATTGTTACAAACTTCACAAATTTGATATAGAACATCCGACAACGACGACGACGACGACGAAAAAGAAGAAGCTGCGCAAGAAAACCACAAAAGCGGTGAAGAAACGGACAGACAGCCACATCACTATTATAGAGACTTCCAACACAAAAAGCTGAAAGATCAACGAGACAATTGAAAGTGGTAAATGAACGAGCGAGCACGTTCCTACAAACACAACATCAGCGTTTTAGATAAACACGCTTAGCGTGATCATCGACCAAATCGGAAATATTGGCAGACATTCAGACAGGCGGACAGACAGATAGTGTGGCTGCGACTACAAAGAGAGATAAGACAAAGAAGTGTTGTCATCTTTGGATTTGGCAGGCAAATCAACTCATAAGTCATCATATAACAAACATCAAAACAAAGGCTCGCTTGCTTAGCTTCAAAGCAGCGTCGAATGATTCACTCGTTGTGCAAAATCAACTGTAAGCAGATCGTCATCCAAAGAGCGCACAGCACAAAAACAAGAACCTGAAGACAATAAATAATCATCGCATAACTTTGTCTCGAACAAGCCGTCGTTCAAAGCTCTCAGACACCCAATTGTTTGCTCTTTTTTTTGGCGGGGGGGGAACAGCCAATTCGCTTCAATCTGAATCTCGATTAATTCCATGTCGGCTTATCGATCGCAGCTCACGTTTGCTATTTTTATAAAAACGCGTATGTGTAAGAGCGTTAGCGCGTTTGCCAGCAGCACCAGCACTAGCCCACACCCCCACGCAGTCAAGAAACAACACTGTCACCTAAAGTTCGCCTTGCCAAGCAGTTAACCGATTGCCAATAACACTCTACCGCTACCTACATTGAAGCCAAGACGTGCGCAGCCGTGCTTACATTCGCATTAGTCATAGACTCTCGGTGTGGACGACGCGTCATACACACTCAACGGCCTCCAATTTAGCCGGTGGTGCCAAAACAGCTTTGTGTATTGGCAAATTCCCTCTGCCTTGGGTTTTGTACAAACTTACACGCTTGATTAGCTAGAACGTCAACGCTTACAGCTGGTGTTTACAACAACAACAACAACGACGACTACAGTTATAGATAGAGAGCCTAAACTTCCACATAACCATCTATTGCTGCTGTGTAGCTGACGTCTCTGTCGTCTTTTGCTTTAGACATATTTGGCGATGGCGTCACAAGGTGTCGCTGCCAATTCAAGGCTGGCTGAAATGCAGGTGAGTTTGCGCGGTTTCTTTATTCATCAACAACAAGAGCATTATCATTAGATACAACAACAATAACATGTTGTTTATTAATGTTTGTTTGAATATCGTTAGCAAAAATATTTTCTGTGTGCATTTAGCATATGTTAATTTATTTTTTATTTTTAACAATTTCATTGATTAAACACTTAGTCAACTAAGAATTAGCGACCACTCACCAACCGGTTAGTGTTTTATATCTGTAAGCCAGGGCCGTAGCAAGAATCAGTTCAGGGGATACACACATCATTAAAACAAACCAGTAAGGAAAGGCAAAAGTCGGGCGGTGCCGACTGTATAATACTCTACACTACCTAGTGTATGTAGTACTTTTTATGTGTAGAACTTATCTAGTCGGACCTTAATTTGGATACCAATTGAAATAGCAATTTAGAGATGTTCCTACCATAGGACAAAAGATTTGGATTTCTACATCTTTAAAAGACCATATCGGATAAAAGATTGTATCGGAGTTATATCGAAACATGTGCCATGTCGAAAAAATGCTACACTTTTTTGCACAATCGAACATACCATAAGGCAACTCCAGATCGGTGTCCGTTCGTCCATTTGTCTGTCCGTCGAAAATATAAAGTTATAGTACTAAAACTCGAACACCCACCATGGCACAGAGGTTAGCATATCCGCCTGGGTTCGAATTCCGACGAATCAACTCCAAGTTGTGAGGTACTTTGCCATCTGAAAAAATGATACGGCAGCCATATAAAAACTTCTCCCCGAAGAGGTGTCACACTGAGGCAGGCCGCTCGAAAATTTTAAAACTTTCGTTAAGGTATCTTCGGTATTTCTGAAATTTTGAGACTGTTTGTAAACCGATTGAAAATTTTTACATCTAGAGACATCTAGTTTTTTCACATCTAGGTTACCAAATCCTACAAGTATTTAAAAAAAATTTTGCAAACTGTGAATTCCGTTTAAAAATGAAGCTTTAGAATCTAAAATTTCCGGAAAGGCACCATAAATATATATATATAAATATATATATATATATATATATATTTCAGCCAAATCAGAATTGTGGCCTTAAGCTGGTGAAGAAGTCAAGATCCCAGATCGGTTTATATGGCAGCTATTTTAAAATGTTAAAAAGTTAAAGGCCACAATTCTTATCCGATTTGGCTGAAATTTTGCATGAGGGGTTTATTATGACTTCCAACAACTGTGCTGAGTATGGTTGATATCGGTCCATAACCTGATATAGCTGTCATATAAACCTATCTGGGGTCTTGACTTCTTGAGCCAATAGAGGGCGCAATTATTATCCGATTTAGCTGAAATTTTGCCTGAGATGTTTTGTTATCACTTTCAACAATTGTGCTACAAATAGTTCAAATCGGTCCATAACCTGATATAGCTCTGTTATATAAACCGATCTGGGGTGTTGACTTCTTGAGCCACTAGAGGGCGCAATTATTATCCAATTTAGCTGAAATTGTGTACAACGGCTTCTCTCATGAGAACATAACATACCTGTCGAATATGACATGAATAGGTTTATAGCCTAATATAGCTCTCCTATAAACCGATCTTCCTATTCTACTTCTTCAGCCCCTAAAGTGCGCAATTCTTACTAGATTTGACTGAAATCTTACACAATGACTTCTACTATGGTCTCCAATATTCAGTTAAATTATGGTCCAAAATAAACCATAACTTGATATTGTTCCAAAAACACAGCAATTCTTTTCTTTTATCCTTTGTTTGCCTAAAAAGAGATACCATGGCAAGACTTCTACAAATGCGATCCATGGTGGAGGGTACATAAGATTCGGCCCGGCCGAACTTAGCACGGACTAAGAAAAATTCCTCCAGAGGAGTCCGAAAATCTCGTATGCTTTAAAAAAAACCAAGCCGATCGGTCCATAAATGACTGTTTGACAAGCAATACAAAATTTGACATACTCGAGGTGGACAACTTTCAATCAGCCCACTAGCGTCCCCAAATTTTGCATAGTTTTTGGAAAACAACTCAACATTGACAATGTAACGTGGACATATCTCTATCCACTCAAAATTTCCAGAATTATTTACAAGATTTTTCGATTTGGCAACACTTTGCACCGTCCAGAAGGTCCCTTATCATTGAGCTTAAACTTGAATCGGACAGCACTCGTTGATATGAGACAAGTTTATTTCCTGCTTCTTAATGGCATGTTTTTGGGCAAATTTGCTTTAATAAAATTCGAGTCTCAGCACTATTTCAGTAGAATGCAGTCTTTAGAAAAATTTTTTTTAGAAAATATGTGTATGAAGTTTAAAAATATTTCAAAGATTTCTTAAAACCTTTAATGAATTTTGTCTTTTAAATTTTTTGGAAATTTCGCCATTAGAAATATTTTCATATAAATTTTCTATTTTAAAAAATGTCATTGAAGTTTTGTTAAGGACAAAAGTATCCCTGAAATTTGTTCATTAGAAATTGATTTCATTTTTGGAAAAAAATTTATTCAAATATTGTCCGTGGGGAGTACTTCGTGGAGAATTTGCCTTTGAAGAAATATTCTTCTTTAATTTTATTATAATTCGTTTGTGGGAGAATTTTATTAAATTTTTGGCCTTAGGAAAAAACTTATTTCGTATTTGATTTTCGGGAAAGCTTTATTGAAATCGTATCCAGTTCTCTACCACTAAACCAATACTGTGTCAGAAATACGCGCCAGGCGTTTGCCCAAATCGTAATCTACGACAAATTCCGAGATGTTAAATTAATTCAATCAATTATTATGGACTTAGACGTTCTTCGCCATATTGATCTTTCTGAACTAATTATTATTATTTTAAAATCAACATCGATATTCAATCAGCTTTTAACTTGGTTGAAGTCTTCTTGGGTGGTCATCGAAAGAAATTTCTAAATATATTCATTGATTTATTTTATAGGTATGCTAAAATTGACACAAAATCCATTAACAAAACCAGATTTGTTAGCATTTTGATGCCAGATTATCTGTGTTAAACATATGTCCACAATTAAAAGTAAATATTTATCACTTGAGCACTTGTCAAATCGATAGATCTTCTGAAAACAATGTCATATCTACTACTACGACTACAACAATGTGACTTTAATGAGACGGAAAAGAAATAAATATTGAAAACAGTGATCTTTTGTTGTTCGGTTGCAGAATTAATAGTTGTTTTGAGGGATGCGAATCTTTCTGTTACCGATCTTTATTTGCAGCATTCATTTATGGTCCGAATCGGACTATAACTTGATATCACTCCAATAGCATAACAGTTCTTATTCAATATTCTTTGTTTGCCTAAAGAGAGATGCCGCGCATAGAACTCGACAAATGCGATCCATGGTGGAGGGTATATAAGATTCGGCCCGGCCAAACTTAGCACGCTCTTAATTGTTTAAATTTGTTGACGTTAATGTGAAATATAGGTTTATGCAAAAAATTAATTCCTCTCATTTTTCTAATTTCGTTATCCACACCAGTCAGCTCAAGATAATTATGCACCTTTAACCGGTGTGGAAGTCAACGTCGCTAAACATAAAAAACCCATTTTCGATTCCCGATTTATTCAACATCATTGCTAATTGATGCGTATATGGAAATGTTTAAGTATAACCCCAATATATTAAAGATTGACATTCACATGGGGCAATTTAGAAAATAACATAAACCTAGATTTCTAAATTATCAGTGTGACTCACATCATTGCTGCAATGTAATGCAACACGTATAACACAAATATACCTAAATCATATATCCATGCCATAAACGTTTATCAACGAAAGGGAAGTCAGTATAGTTGCATGCCCTTAACTACCTGCAATCAATTTTAAAATTTAATTACATTAACTGTGGGAATATTTCTACACCACCACCATAAGATGAGAGGTATACTCAGCTAGTCATTCCGTTTGTCACCTCGGCATTTTGATCTGCGACCCTATAAAATATATATTTTCTTGATCGTCTTGGCATTCGATCTCGACATGTCCATCCGACCGTCTGTAGAAATCACTATATCTGTCGAACGCATAAAGCTAGCCGCTTGAAATTTTGCACACACAAAAAAAAAGTATTGACTTAAATTTTACCAATTAAACATGGTATTAATTTATAAAAATATTTTTAACAAAGTGATAATTGTTGGCATTGGCATAATGTTTAACAAATTTTTTATTGCACCCATTAAAATAGTTAGTTAGGTTGAGTTGAAAAGAGGATGCGGATATTAATCCGCCCCATGCCACATACACCTAAGCCAGTAATCGGTTTGTTGTACGCTAAGTTAGGAATTCCGTGCTTACTTACTTACAAAATCGTTAATTGCTTTCCATACCACTCCCCTACGTTGATTAATGTCTGGTATTGCGTCCCCTCTTAAGTACCGGTGTCCTTTAGCCACTATAGCTGAGCAATGATCTAGGTAATGCTCTAACATCTCATCTTCTGGTTCATGTCTGGTATTGTGTCCCCAATTAAGTACCGGTGTCTTTTGGCCGCGATAGCTGGGCAATGACCTAGGTAATGCTCCAACTTCTCATATTCTTCCCCACATGCCCTACACCTGCTATCACTATCCGCACCAAAGTGAAATCGTAGTCCTTTGTGTCTCGTTATGATATCATAAGCTGTACTGACCTCCTTCTTACTTCCTTTCAATAATAGCCTTGTCCTCTCACGATCTGGATACACCCATATGATTTTCGCCGTCATACCGACTGCTTCACTGTTCCACAGTGTTACTCGAAAGGCTTCGGTTTAACCAAGTTTATTGACGACTATCCTCTGGCCTTCACTGCCAAATTTTCTGCCCTTTCATTACCCTTTACTCCGTTACGGCCCGGCACCCAAACGATGCGGATTGTGCCATCCACAGAGAAGGCGTTAGTCTCCTTCTTAGACTCCAAGAGTGTTCATGACCTTACCGGCCTGGTTGTTATCGCCCTTATGGTAATTTTACTGTCCGTAAAGATGTTCACACTCGACGTCCTCACGTTAGCACCACATCACTTCACGCATTCCGTGATCGCCCTCATCTCCGCCTGCAGGCAGTCTAAAACATATCTCAGTACCTGGGTTCTCAATGTAGGCCCCTATGCACACTCTTTCATCTAGCTTTGATCCATCCGTTTAACGTGATCTTCCAGATGGCAATATTAGGGTTCCGTCAATCCAAGATTATGGACTATATTTGGATATAGCTGACTAGCTGTTAGACCGGCAGCCCGATCTCCCTGTATCTCTTTTTAGACAAACAAAGGATAAAAAAAGGATTGTGCTAATTGAATTGAAAGTTGGAGACCACAGTAGAAGTCTGTGTAAAATGTCAGCCAAATCGAATAAGAATTTTGGCTTTTAGGGGCTCAAGAGGTAACCATACTCAGCACAGTTGTTGGAAGTCATAATAAAACACATCATGCAAAATTTCAGGCAAGACGGATGGGAATTCTGCCCTCTAGTGGCTCAAGAAGTCAAGACCCGAGATCGGTTTATATGGCAGCTATATCAGGTTATGGCCTAACACAACTCACTGTCTCAAATTTCAGCGATGTCGGACAATAAATGCGCCTTTCATGGCCCCAAAACCTAAACCCGACAGATCGGTCTATATGGCAGCTATATCCAAATCTGGACCGATCAGGGCCAAATTGAAGAAAAATTTAAAGGGGCCTAACACAACTCACTGTCTCAAATTTCACCAAAATCGGATAATAAATGTGGCTTTTATTGGCCTAAGACCCTAAATCGGACAATCTGCCTATATGGGGGCTATATCAAAATATAGTCCGATATAGCCCATCTTCGAACTGAACCTGCTTATGCACAAAAAAGAATCTGTGCAAAGTTTCAGCTCAATATCTCTATTTTTAAAGACTAGCATGATTTCAACAGACAGACGGACGAACATGGCTAGACCGTCTTAGATTTCTACGCTGATCACGAATATATATACTTTATAGGGTGGATATTTTGATGTGTTGCAAAGGGAATGACAAAATGAATATGCCCAAATCCTTCGGTGGTGGGTATAAAAATGGTTTATTTATGGAAAAATACCAATTATTTATTTTAATTAGGTCAGTCAAACGTGTTGTTATAAAAAATAAACAGATTCTTCTTGTTGATATGAATCGTTGGGGATTGCAAGTGGGCTATATCGGTTCAGATTTGGATATAGCACTGATATAAAAAGCACTTCTTCGATTTGCCTTCTTGAGTGCCTAGAAGACGCAATTGTTATCTGATTGATCTGAAATTGCTCATAGTTTTTCGTTACGACTTCCACCAATTGTGTATGGCTCAAATCGATCTACAAATCAGTCATATAAACCGATTTCCCGATTTGACTTCCTGAGCTTCTAGAGGCTGACATTTGGCATAATGACTTCCACTATGATCTCGGTCGATATCATTATTCATTATTCTTCTACGGCCCCCAGAAGATTTAAGTTTTGTCTGATTTGGCAAACATTTAATAAGTAGAAATTTTTAGCAGAATCAATGGTGGTGGGTTCCCCAGATTCGGCCGGGCCGAACTAAGCATTTTTTACTTTCCCTATTTGTTCGAGCAAAAAGGAACACACCCCCATCAATCGATGGCAATGGCAAAGTTGCATATTAAATTTCCACATTGACACCATCTGAATAAATAAATAGACGGACGCAACGAACCACACGCATTGTCCGTCCAGTGTCAATGAAAATGGAATATTCGCTGCAGGCGAGGTACATGCTGGAACTGTGTATTACCACATTCTCTAGAAGAGTTTTTGAATGTGAACTAACTCTAACGAAGCTGGCTTCTGTGGCTACTTTTGCACACATTACAACATATACATGGCTGATATTAGTCTACCCTGTACGGTTAAATAGTCTAAACTGGTAGTCAGTCAAACAATTTGCTGCACAGTATGATTGATTTAAAAAAAAAGTAAAATATTATTACCAAATGATTGAATTGAATAGAAATTTTGTCAAACTAAGTTTTTAAGTTTTTGAAAATGTTGTCAAAGTGAAACATAAAAATTTACAAAAACTATATGTAAATAATTTTTTTCTTTAGGATTTCGAAAAGCGACATGCAAATAATCAACATACTTGATGACAACGAAGAAGAAAATTGGCATAGATTAATAAATTATCTCAAAATGAACTATAAACAAGTAAATCTGGACCGATCAGGGCCAAATAGAAGAAGGATGTCGAAGGGCCTAACACAACTCACTGTCCCAAATTTTGGCAAAATCGGTTTGACTATAATTTTGCACGTGGTGTTTTGGTATCACTTCCAACATTTATGCGAAGCATGGTCCAAATCGGTCCACACCCTGCTATAGCTCCCATATAAACCGATATCCCGAATTGACTTCTAGAGTCCTTACAAGCCCAATTTTTGTCCGATTTGGCTGAAATTTTGCATGCGGTGTTCCGTTACGATTACCAACAACTGTGCCAAGTACGTTCCAAATCAGTCCGTAACCTGATATAGCTCCCATATAATCTTGTCTCTCGATTATCCTTGTTCGGTTCCTAGGAGCTTAAATTGTTGCTAGTCCATGGTGGTGGGTTCCCAGGCTTCGGCTCGGCCGAACTTAGCTCGTTTTTACTTGTTTTCATCTCATCTTCCAATGCCTTATATTTTCGACACTACTTGTCAATGAAAGCAACTAACTGTAAGTATATGAAAAGGCCAAGGGACGAAAGTTCCAATAGCTATGAAATTCAGCTCAGTGAACTAGTTCTCTCCAATCAGTTTCAAATCTAGTAATAAAAAATTTGAAGCGCCCAGTGAAGGGTTCGTGGGTTTGATTCCCACCAGAGGCTTCGGTCTGTCGCTATTGTGGTATCACAATGGACTACATTGTAAAAGTGAGTCAAATTTTATACAACCACTTTAGCGCAGAGGTTAGCATGTCCGCCTATGACGCTAAACGCCTGGGTTCGGATCCTGGCGAGACCAGCAGAAAACTTTTCAGCCGTAGTTTTCCCCTCCTAATGCTGGCAAGATTTGTGAGGTACTATGCCATATAGAACTTATATCCAAAAAGGTGTCGCCTGCGGCACGCCGTTCGGACTCGGCTATAAAAAGGAGGCCCCTTATCTTTGAGCTTAAAACTTGAATCGGACTGCACTCATTGATATGTGGGAAGTTTGCCCCCGTTCCTTAGTGGAATGTTCATGGACAAAATTTGCAATTTGCATTTTAACCTAACCTTGCCCAATAATCATAAAGGCCACCGTAGTGGAGAGGGAGGTAAGCATGTCCGCTGATGATGCTGAACGCCTAGGTTCGCATCCTGGTTAGAACATCAGAAAGAAAGTTTTAGCGGTCGTTATCCCCTCTTTATGATGGCGACATTTATGAGGTACTATTGCAAATTTGCCTATGAACATTCCATTAAGGAACAGAAGCAAACTTCTTACATATCACCGAGTGTTGTCCTCATTAAGCTCATTGAATACGCCTTTTATGGGCGCAAGATCTTAAATCGAGAGATCGGTCTATATGGCAGCAATATCCAAATCTGAACCGATCTGGGCCAAATTGAAAAAGGATGTCGAGTAGCCTAACGTAACTCACTGTCCCAAACTTCAGCAAAATCGGATAATAAATGTGGCTTTTATGGGCCTAAGACCCTAAATCGGAGGATCGATCTCTATGGGGGTTATATCAAGACATAGTCCGATATAGCCCATCTTTGTGGAAAGTTTCATCTCAATATCTCTATTTTTAAAGACTGTAGCGTGATTTCAACAGACATACGAACGGATGGCTATATTGTCTTAGATTTTTACGCTGATCAAGTATATATATACTTTATAGGGTCGGAAACAGATATTTCGATGTGTTGCAAACGGAATGACAAAATGAATATACCCCCATCCATCGGTGGTGGGTATAAAAACGTAAAATAAAATTTTATAAAAAAATATAAGTCATATATCTTTGAAACCATTTAAGGTTTTCTGCTGCAATATCAAGAATAAACAAAAGATTGATGATCAGACCACGAATATATAGTTAGCAGCACAAATAAAATTTCGTGAAAGAAGTTTCCCAATATTAGGTGGCCCACCAATAATAATCCCACTGTAATTAAGTTGTTTCAACATTTTTTTATTTAAAACACCACTGTGTGATGGCGCGAAAATATCACATAAATCTAGTTGCTTATCAATACAAAATCACTTCTTATACCAGCCGCGTTTCACTGTGCATTCCTCGAGTCGTCTGAGTATTTGCCTGTAGCTATGATTGTCGTTGCCTACAACGCCGGCATGGATATGGGTTTCAACCACAACCATGACAACGACGTTTTCCTTTGCTGCAATCCTCAAGCTATTAAAGGATTCAAAACAACAACAACACCACCACAAACATTAACAACGGGCCAATTCAATAAGTTCAATAGAAGAAATTGGTTTATAAACAAAACAAAGTCCACAGCCAGGAAGACATTTCCTTCGTCTACTTTCTCGGATTTCCAATATGACTTTTGGCTTTTCTTGCCTTCGGTTCAGGGTTGCAAAAAGTCGCAAAACGAAGACGAACAGGACGGAGCGGACCGTTGGCAATAAAAAGTGTAGATTTTAAAGCGTAGTATTGAAAATCTGAATTTCCTTGAAAAGCAGAAGAATAACAAACAAAAAACCATAGAAATTCATCACTTTTATCAAGGCAAAAAAAGAGTAACAACAAACCATGATCCAGGACATGAAAGGATTCAAAGACAAAAAATCTAGTGTGTGCTAAAGGTCAATGGGTTCATGTGTGTGATAAAGTGCTGTTGTGCATGTGTGATTAATAAGCCTTCACTGAAGGCCACAAAACGCAAAAATAGCCCTGTTAAGAGTGAGAGTTTAAGTTGATGGAAACCTGCCAACCATCCAAGGAAGCCATCGACAGGCAAAGGGAATGGTTACCCCCCAACAAGGAACTGCCAAGAGGTTCACCTACACACCTACAAAATATAATGAACTGTTGAAAAAACACACACACACATACACTTGCGAGGCAACAACAACGACCGTCCTCTATAAGAGAATCGATCGGAAGAAAATGCTCCATGGCAATAAGGCTTTACAATTTCCCATGAACAAGACAAGGGTAGAAGAAAACTTGTCAAGTATTTAAAAGCGTTCATGGTCGTTTTAAATACCTTAGCCAGTGTACAACTTGACAGCGCTTGAAATACTTATTCAGCCGCAAATCCAAAGGCCACTTTCTACAAAAGAGAGTGAAACGTCAACAAAGGATTCGTTCATTCCAGGGCAGGGGGAGGCCCTTTAAAGAAGTGGAGGAAATTAACTAAAATCCAGTACACATGAACGCAAGACATGTAAGTTTTTTATTCAATACTGTAATTTGTGAGTATGTTTCAGTTGTTGGCTGGGAACAAGACAGACAGTTGTCAGAATTTATCCACTTGCCTAAATTTCACAAATTGAATGATTAATGCTTAATAAATCTATTCAATGTCCAATACCATGTGACCAACAACAAATCATAGAGCTTAAACAAAACAAAGGCATTTCCTTTGGGAGTTGGATATTAGTCTTAATTTCCTTCCTCACCACAGCCGTAATTAAGCAACAGACTAAGGAGGTGTTTCTTTGCAGTATTAAGACATTTCTTCCATATTTATGGTAAATCATTTGTTTTGGAATTAACATGGATTTTATGGATAACGCCATTATTGCTCTTAATGTTTTGCCAAGGCGTTGCTAATAAATCGATCAGTTTACCATACAAAATTCCCTAACGTTGATATGTACTACAGGGTGGCTGATGAATATTGCTACAATGATGAATATTGCTACATTTTTTTTTCGGTGTATGGAATACATTTTTCTTTTATTCATGTTAAATTAAATTATTAAATTAATTATTAAATTATTATTAATTAAATTAATTAATTAATTAATTAAATTAATTATTAAATTATTATTATTAAATAGAAAAAAAGTTATTACATTTTTTTTTGGTAGCGGCTTTCATCAGCCACCCTGTATAAATCACTTAAGTCAAAATCCCTTCAACATAAAATAAACAAACCCTTATTTTGAGGGAGCTTTTGCAGACACAAAACAGGAAGAGAAATGATAGAACACCTGTAAGACACGCGTTGTTTGCTATATAAAGAACAGTTTTTATCAATAAAACACAAGTATATTTAAAATCGCCTCAAAGTCGTATCAGTTTAAAAATGAGCGTTTTAGTTTTATTTTTCTTCTTAACTCATACGAGGTTGGCTATTTGTATAGTTTTAGGAAATAATTTTACTGTTTTTCAAATCCGATAGAGACATCTCCTAAACATGATTCATCTGCCAACGAAACGTATATATAGAACTTTTGGCATTTTCAAACATTTGTGTTTTTTTGGTTGGAATTGGGATATGGACAAACCATTATTCATCCTGACCAATGTTACTGCGTCAAAGACACAACTTGGGCTATGTACCAGCGATTAAGAGTAGTATATAAGGGACTTTCATCACCCAAAGACGAACTAGAATTTCATGGCACTCAATATGGAAATATTTTATAAGGTCTCTAGCCAATATTTGGAGGTGTTAATGGCAAAGTATCGTATGGTTGATGAAGTAAATAAACATTGCAAAATGATCTTTTGTGGTGAAATTTAATGGAAAATATTTCTTTCTTTGATATTGTACTCATATGCATTATTTCACTGATTTCAATTTGAACAATTTATTTCCACCATGGAATACACAAAATTGACACTGTAATATTTTCATGATTCATTTCATCCATTTATATTTTCATATCTGGGATTTTTCTGTTTTGCACTCTTCAAAATCACACTATCTTATATAAAACAAGTAAAAAGGCGTTAAGTTCAGTCGGGCCGAACATTGGATATACACCACCTCGGGTATATATGTAAACCACATTTCATCAAAATCCGGTGAAAACTGCATACCTGATGTGCCATAGTAGTTATTTGTTCCGATTTGGACCAAATACTAATTAGTACAAGTCATTGCTCAATTGTGTATAACAAAATGTTGGTCTTTTTAGTAGCTATTGTATATCTAAAAATAAACCGATCTGAACCATATACGACAAGAATGTCGAAAAGTGAAACCGGATTGTAAATGCGCCTTTTATGGGGCCAAGACTTTAAATCGAGATATCGATCTACATGGCAGCTATATCCAAATCTGGACCGATTTAGGACAAGTTGCAGAAAAATGTCGAAGAGCCTAACACAAAGCACTGTCCCAAATTTAGGAGATATCGGATAATAAATATGCCTATTATGGGCCCAAAACCTTAAATCAAGAGATCGGTCTATATGGCAGCTGTATTCAAATCTGGACCGATCAGAGCCAAATTGAAGAAGGACGTCGAAGGGCCTTACACAAGATAATAAATGCGCCTTTCATGGTCCCAAAGCCTTAAATCGAGAGATCGGTCTATATGGCAGCTATATCCAAATCTGGACCGATCAGGCCCAAATTGAAGAAAGATGTCAAAGGGTCTAAGACAACTCACTGTCCCAAATTTCAGTAAAATCGTATAATAAATTTGGCTTTTATGGGCCTAAGACCCAAAATCGGAGGATCGGTCTATATGGCAGCTATATCCAAATCTGAACTGGTTTGAGGCAAATTGACTAAGGATGTCGGAGGGCCTAACACAACTCACTATCCCAAATTTCAACAAAATCGGATAATAAATGTGACTTTTATTGGCCTAAGACCCTAAATCGGCGGATCGGTCTATATGGGGGCTATATCAAGATATATTCCGATATAGCCCATCTTCGAACTTTACATTTTTATGGACAAAAAAAAGAATCTGTGCAAAGTTTCAGCTCAATATCTCCATATTTAAATACTGTGGCGTGATTTCAACAGACAGACGGACGGACATGGCTAGATCGTCTTTGATATTTACGCTGATCAAGAATATATATACTTTATAGGGTCGGAAATGTATATTTCTATGTGTTGCAAACGGAATGACAAAATGAATATACCCTTATCCTTCGGTGTTTGTTTGTTTTTACTAAATTTTTTCAGATCTGAAGGGGGGCGGACCCTCCCCTTTACCCTCAGTTTCAGAAACGCCAGATCTCGGAGATGGATGGTGCGATTTAAGCGAAATTTTGTGTGCTCTCTTATAGTTACCTACCAAATTTCGGATGGGGTCCCCAGGGGGGACAGACGGATAGACAAACGGACGTACAGACAGACGGACAGACAGGCAGACGAACAAAGCTAAATCGAATCAGAAAGTGATTCTGGGTCTTTTTGGTGTTACAAACCAATTCACAAAGTCATAATACCCTGTACCACAGCAGTGGTGTAGGATATAATGAATAGAAAAAATAAATAAATATTTTTATTGTTTAGCCGTTTTGTATTACCGCAGGTGTAATTTATACAAACAGTGTATATATGCACTTTTCAAAATCGTCACAACATTTGCTGTTGCCATTTAACATTTGTTTAGCAATCAATCATAATAGAATTTCACAAACAGTCATAATAATTCTTGGTAATTAACATGGCCATATTTACTCTTCCGTTACCAGAGGTGTTACATTTCGTATAAATTCGATTTGACATTTGGCGGGAAATGGCTTTTAAGCGGAAAAAAATTATATTAATCACAGAATACCACCCATATACATAAATGAAATCGTATACTGAAGTATTTACTGAAAGACGAAAACAATAAGAAAACTTTTTCCAAATTGATGAAGGTAGTAATAAAGGGACACAACTGTTTTTTTGATGTTCTTTACAGTAAAAATGCTGGTCCCTTAGGGTGTAATATCCCCTTAGTGGAAAACAGCAAAATATGGGGAATTAGCTTCAACTTTCCGAGAAAACCATTATGCCAGGTCTGGATTGAAATTTGGTTCATTTAAGCGAATTTCGGCTTCTGAAGTACGGAAAGAATAAAAGTTACTCCTCTTATGTAATGTGAAAGTGCAATAAGTTGCTACGTAAAAACGAAACGAGGGCTATTACTAACTATTTATTAAAACAAGCGTGCTATGTTCGGCCGGGCCGAATCTTATATACCCTCCACCTTGGATCGCATTTATCGAGTTCTTTTCCCGGCATTTCTTCTTAGGCAAAAAAAAGGATAAAAGACCATAATAAACACGTATGTTGATGGTCATGAGAGGATCCGTCGTATACAATTTCAGCCAAATCGGATAGAAATTGCGCCCTCTAGAAGCTCAAAAAGTCAAGTCCCTAGATCGGTTTATATCACACCTATATCAGGTTATAAACCGATTTGAACCATACTTGGCACAGCTGTTGGATATCGTTACAAAATACTTCGTGCAAAATTTCAATTAAATCGGATAAGAATTGCGCCATCTACTGGCTCAAGAAGTCAAGATTCAGGATCGGTTTATATGGCAGCTATATCCGGTTATTGACCGATTTGAATCATACTTAGCACATTTGTTGGAAGTCATAGCGAAACACGTCCTGCACAATTTCAGGCAAATCGGACGAGAATTGCGCCCTCTAGTGGCTCAAGAAGTCAAGACCCAAGATCGGTTTATATGACAGTTATATCAGGTTATCGACCGATTTGAACCATACTTGGCACAGTTGAATATCATAACAAAATACTTCGTGCAAAATTGCATTCCAATCGGATAAGAATTGAGCCTTCTAGAGGCTCAAGAAGTCAAGACCCAAGATCGGTTTATATGGCAGCTATATCAAAACATGGACCGATATGGCCCATTTACTATCCCAACCGACCTACACTAATAAAAAGTATTTGTGCAAAATTTTAAGCGACTAGCTTTACTCCTTCGAAAGTTAGCGTGCTTTCGACAGACAGACGGACGGACGGACATGGCTAGATTGACATAAAATGTCACGACGATCAAGAATATACAATATATACTTTATGGGCTCTCAGACGAATACTTCGAGTAGTTACAAACAGAATGACGAAATTAGTATACCCCCATCCTATGGTGGAGGGTATTAAAATGATTTCAATTTAATGGAGTTAATATGATTGGAATGTGACTTTTAAAAAATTTTTAATAAAGTGATTTTCAATTATGCAGAGTGTATTTTGTGAAAATATCCTTAGATTCAATAGCTTAATGTTATTGTTTTCAATTAAACGACTTTTTAAATTAAACGGTGTTCATTAAGCGTATGAGATTGCTATAAAATTGTAATTAAGATATTTCTATTGAATTGTTAATCAAACGAAAGATTTTGATATTTTTGTTTTCTATTAGCTAAACCGGCTTACTTTAATTTTCGCCCCCACCTATATGGAAGAACTTCTGTGTCAAAGCTATAATTACTTGCCTCCAGTATTAATAATTGGTATATGGCAAACTTCGGTTGGAGTGATTGAAGTGCTTTGCTTTAGATAGAATGACGTGAGGTAGTGTTTGCTTAAGCTGTTGAAAAAACAAAACTCCTAACAATAATAACAACAGCAGCCCACACTACCTATGGCCTATAACAAAGACAAGGAATGAAATCCATTCGAATGTAATGTACAGGGCACACATGAACTTTATATAAAATCATGTACATTCGTCCTTTGCACAAAGAGGTTTCGTTAACTTCCATGTAAATGTGCAAACATACATACATATATGATTAAAATCATTAGAATATGAAAGTGTAATAGGGTGGTTAGATGTTGCAAGTTGTGCGGCCACTGTACTACACAATCTAGTAAATAATCTCTTAATATGAATAACGTTTTCTATGGTTGCCCTTGACGTGAGTTTTGCATGTAGCTTGAAAACCACAAAGAAACAAGACAACCAACGGAATTTTCTTGTCTTTCCAACTTTCTTCTGCACCATGCCATATGATTGGGGTATAATAAACTTTTGGGGCCAAGTGTTTGGGGGGATGCCTCATTTTAAAAATCTAATCTTGTCATTCCATTTGTAACACCTCAGCAGCATACTATATGCACTCTGAACGGCCACACACCATGATGACAACGTCATCCTCGTAGCAACAAACTTTAACTGTCCTTTTCAAATGACCTGAAAATCCGAAAGATATCTAAGATATCACCCCTCATTGTGGTGATTGAGCTCTAATCACAATCTTCCTTTTGAGCCATTTGTTAGCATTCACTTGGTAGCTATCTACAATAACCTTATGAAAACTATTTTAACCTGTCATCTTGGTGGTTTTGTGAGTAGTTGTTGTTGCCACGTTTTCATGTGGAGATGGATATCCTCATCAGGCCCCTGTAGGTGAGCAAGCTCGTTCCGGTCCAAAGGAACGATCGCCGCCAGGACAGGGTTGCCATTGGTTATTGAAAGGCGCCAATAACTCGCCTTGTCACATCGAGCATCGTAGGCACTCAGTATTTGTAAAAGAGTCGGTGCCGCTCGGCCTCTAACTGAGGCCTCTCCGCTCGATACCGTTAATTGACCGCGACTGCCGTTGCAGCAACTCCGTATGGAGCTTTCCACTATCTGCAACCTGTGGACGCGCCCGGTA
Organism: Stomoxys calcitrans; assembly: GCF_963082655.1. Taxonomy (NCBI): domain Eukaryota; kingdom Metazoa; phylum Arthropoda; class Insecta; order Diptera; family Muscidae; genus Stomoxys; species Stomoxys calcitrans. Next base: position 3,789,339 of record NC_081553.1, read on the forward strand.
GCTCGCAGCTAAACTTCTCGTGACAGCATAGAACACCACACAGATTGGACTTTAATGTTCCAGCCAGTTTTGTGGATAAAACCTCTGGAATATTAATACCTACACCACCACTATGGGTACAGGGTAGCTCGCAGCTAAGCTTCTCGTGACAGCAATAAACACCACACAGATTGGACTTTAATGTTCCAGCCAGTTTTGTGGATAAAACCTCTGGAGCTGATTGGAATTTTGAATATTAATACCCTACACCACCACTATGGGTACAGGGTAGCTCGCAGCTAAGCTTCTCGTGACAGCAATAAACACCACACAGATTGGACTTTAATGTTCCAGCCAGTTTAGTGGGTAAGCCTCTGGAGCTAATTGGAATTTTGAATGTTAATACCCTACACCACCACTATGGGTACAGGGTATTATAGAGTATTAAGAGCTAGACCCATTGATAAGTATACCGATCGACTCAGAATCACTTTCTGATTTGGTTTAGCCATGTCCGTCTGTCCATCTGTGATTCCATGTATTCTTGCAATCAAAGTGGAGGTCGTATTTGTTGTGCGATTGTCACGAAATTTTGCATGTGTCACTTTTTTCGCCCAAGGACAAACGCTATTGATTTTGAAAAAAATCTGTCCAGATTTAGATATAGCTCCCATATGTATCTTTCGTCCGATATGGCCGTTTAAGGCTGTAGAAGCCACAATTTTTTACCGATCTTTACAAATTTTGGCATGGGGTGTTTTATTTGACGTCTCCATACTTGTGGAAAATTTTATAAAAATCGGTCCAGATTTAGATATAGCTCCCATATATACGTAACGCCCGATTTGCACTTAAATGGCCATAGTTGCTACAATTTTCAACCGATCTGCACAAAATTTGGCACTGACCGATTCGTTACCAATATTAACATATCTGCAAAATTGGTTCAGATTTAGATATAGCTCACATATATATATATCGCCCGATTTGCACTTCAATGACCGTAGTAGCTCCAATTTTCAACCGATCTGCACAAAATTTGGCACGGACTGTTTTGTTACTGATCTTAACATATCTGGAAAATTTCATCATAATCAGTTCAGATTTAGATATAGCTTCCATACATATCTTTCATCCGATTTGAACTATTAAGGCTGTAGAAGCCACAATTTTGGTCCGATCTTCACCAAATTTGACGTGGAGTCCTTTTTGTTAAGTCTCAATGTATGTGCAAAATTGGATCAGATTTAAATATAGCTGCCATATATATTTTGCCACAATTTTGATCCGATCTTTACAAAATTTAGCATGAGGTGTTTTATTTAACGTCCACATATGTGTGCAAAATATCATAAAAATCGGTTCAGATTTAGATATAGCTCCCTTACATATCTTTCATCCGATATGGACTTTTAAGGCTGTAGAAGCCACAATTTTCGTCCGATGTTTACAAAATTTAGCATGTTTTACTTAACATCCACATATGTAGGCGAAATTTCATAAAAATCGAATTCGATTTACAATAGATATAGCTACCATATATATCTTCCATCCGATATGGCCTTTTAAGGCTGTTGAATCCACAATTTCCGTCCGATTTTGCATGAGACGTTTAAATTGACGTTCCAATACGTGCGCAAAATTTCATTAAAATCGGTCTTAATTTAGATATAGCTCCATAGTGTATATTTCATCCTATGCTGACTTTAAAGGCAGTAAAATCCACAATTGTGGTCACATCTCTACAATATATGTGTCCTTAAATTTGGCACAGGTTTCGATATAAATCCCATATAATCTTTTATCCGATATGGCATTTTAAAGATGTGGAAATCCAAATCTTTTGTCCTAAGGTAGGTTCTAAATTGCTATTTCACTTGGTATCCAAATTAAAGTCTGACTAGATTTCGAGATAAGTTCTACACATAAAAAATACTACATACACTAGGTGGTGCAGGGTATTATATAGTCGGCACCGCCCGACTTTTGCCTTTCCTTACTGGTTTTTTGAATATGTGTTTTCTTGCTTGACACTCAAAAATTAATAAACTTCTTTCTTCTTGCTCTGATTGGTCGCAGCAAATTTGACGAACATTTTAAATGTCAGGGCGACCCGATTTTTCTTCGACCTGTTTACAAATTTTGACATATCAAGTGCCCAAAAAAGATGCTTTGTTGTAGCAATTCGCCGATGCGGCCACCTTATTAAATACGCTTTGCCAACGCCCAGTTTCTTCATTTTTATATTTATGTTTTTGATAAATAGGTATTTGTCGAGCCTATCAAGAACAAACCACCCCACACCAATGTCGATATGCATACATTCTAATGTTCGAGCGCGCTCGTATAGCGGCGATTAACATTAAAATACTTCTAACGGTTATTAACATTTGAATTTCCCTACCTGTCCTTCCGCACATGGTGTTGCCTCGTCCTGTCTATATTCTCTTTGTGGTTGTTGTTGGTGTTGCGGCATATGTCCTTCTATCTGACCGTCACATCAAACAATCATCAGCCTGTACTACAAGTGCAAGTGGTGGGTAACACTCACATGCGCCCCCATGTCAGACACCAAAATCCTACCCATTTTATTTTTATCCGCAACAAAACAACTCACCCAGGGCACACAAGTTTCACTCGCTTCCATTACAAAGCAGCAGTTACCAATCACCGGTCTTGCCTAAAGCGTCACAAAGTCGCATAAACGCTAAACTCTCACAACAACAGATACTTCCGAGCAAACAAAACTCTGATTAGTTATTTAAATTAACGAGACTTAGAAGTGTTGTCTTACCATTTTTGTAAACTACAATAAAACAAAAAAAAGTATTAACGAATTAGTAAAAAAAACAAATAAACACACACCGACATACACACCATACCTACTGGTACATTGGTGGTGGCTGGCTTATATATAGGCAATCTAATTGAGAAGAAGACCACAAGAACGCGCAATGTACGAAAACTTCCAGCTAAGGCAGCAGCGTCAAGACGATGACTTCCATAGGGAGAACGTTGTGCCCATAAAGCTAAACGAATCGTGGGCCGGTAGACGTCTCATAGAGGCGCTGAGTCACTTGCCCCCACAAAGCCTGAGTTCATCATTGGATGTGAGTAGATTAAGATTTGAAGCCAGAGCAAAAATACACATGTGCTCACACCGACCGACCGATAGACAGATATGCACGTATGGACGGACATCTATAACGGAAATCGATATTCCAATTCTTTGTTCGATATGAACGAGGCCCCCCTACATAAGGTTCTGTTCTCTTCTGTTGTCATTTCTGGTTTTAATTGGCGTTCTTTCCTCCATGCCAATTGGGCGTTTAATAATTACGCGACTTGATTTAGCCTAGCGTTGGTGTGACCCAACTCACTGTGCTCTGTTGGTTGGGTATGTGTGCGTGCATGTGACTGTGTGAAGAAATTAATTTAGCGAATCTAACGAACTGCAAATCGCTTCAGTTGAAATAGTTTTTCCGATAGCGAGAGTGGTGTGCGCCAAAGTTTTCATTGCGTATTTTTGCCGTCTTTTGCTTTTCCAGATGCGGTTCCAGAGAAAACAGCTATTGGAACGTGAACAGAAGAAATTGGCTTTGACTGCAGGTGACGAAGTCACTGAAACAACATCTGTCGCTTCGAAAAATGCAATTGGCAATGGAAAGGTAAGTGTTAGCAGATTATGGTAATTTTCCCCATGTCCTTTTATAAATTCTCTTAATGTGGCATCGTTCTTTGACTACTATTGGGTTGCCCAAAAAGTAATTACGGATTTTTCATATAGTCGGCGTTGACGAATTTTTTCACAGCTTGTGACTCTGTAATTGCATTCTTTCTTCTGTCAGTTATCAGCTGTTACTTTTAGCTTGCTTTAGAAAAAAAGTGTAAAAAAAGTATATTCGATAAAAGTTCATTCTAAGTTTTATTAAAAATGCATTTACTTTCTTTTAAAAAATCCGCAATTACTTTTTGGGCAACCCAATATTAACAATAATTAAGCCCTGTGGATGGCCTATGACTAGGCGAAGCATGGGTTTCTCAACTATGCAACAAAGAAAGGTCGAGACAATGGCCAACGATCTCAATGTCGTGTAATATTATGCACTGAAACGACAATGCCATGTTCAAGAGTGTGCAGAAAGGCTCTTATACTCGAGAGGAAGAGCAACTCACGACCAGAGATAGTCTGTCGGAAACTCCGACGGATATGACATACATTTCCTATGCGTCGGAAATGTATGTCATATACATCAAAAACGTCTTAAACATAGCCAAAAAAAACTAGTTTTTGACAGAATTAGAATATAATTAGGAAATCGTACAATTAGTTCCAACTTTTGTGAATTTATGAATATGGCAACACTGATGCATAGTTACAACGAAAACTTTTGACTTCCAATCCTGGCGATAATATCAAAAACATTTTTTTATACCCACCGTATATTCATTTTGTCATTCCGTTTGCACCACACCGAAATATCCATTTCCGACCCTATAAAGTATATATATTCTTGATCGGCGTAAATATCTAAGACGATCTAAACATGTCCGTCCGTCTGTTTGTTGAAATCACCCTACAGTCTTTAAAAATAGAGATATAGAGCTGAAACTTTGCACATATTCTTTTCTTTGTCCATAAGCAGGTTAAGTTCGAAGATGGGCTATATCGGGCTATATCTTGATATAGCCCCATATAGACCGATCCGCCGACTTAGGGTCTTAGGCCCATAAAAGTCGCATTTATTATCCGATTTTGCTGAAATTTGGGACAGTGAGTTGTGTTAAGCCCTCCGACATCCTTCGTCAATTTGGCTCAGATCGGTTCAGATTTGGATATAGCTGCCATATAGACCGATCCTCCGAGTTAGGGTCTTAGGCCCATAAAAGCCACATTTATTATCCGATTTGTTGTCTTAGTTGTCTTAGGCCCTTTGACATCTCTCTTCCATTTGGCCCTGATCGGTCCAGATTTGGATATAGCTGCCATATAGACCGATCCGCCGATTTAGGGTCTTAGGCCAATAAAAGCCACATTTATTATCTGATTTCGCCGAAATTCGGGACAGTGAGTTGTGTTAGGCCCTTCGACGTCCTTCTTCATTTGGCCCAGATCGGTCCAGATTTGAATACAGCTGTCATATAGACCGATCTCTCGATTTAGGGTTTTGAATCCATAAAAGGTGCATTTATTGTCCGATGTCGCCGAAATTTGACATACTTTTGCAATATGGCACAGATCGGTCCAGATTTGGATATAGCTGCCATATAGACCGATCTCTCGGTTTTAGGTTTTGGGGCCATTAAAGGAGCATTTATTGTCCGATTTCGCCGAAATTTGGGACAGTGCTTTGTGTTAGGCTCTTCGACATTTCTCTGCAACTTGGCCTAAATCGGTCCAGATTTGGATATGGCTGCCATATAGACCGATATCTCGATTTGGCCCCATAAAAGGAGCATTTATAATCCAATTTCATTGCAATTTGACACAGTGACCTATGTTAGGCTTTTCGACATCCATATTGTATATGGTTCAGATCGATTTATTTTTATTTTTTTTTTATTTATTTTTATACACAATTGAACAATGACTTGTACTAATTAGCATTTCGGAACATATTTCGATGTATATGTATCACACTGAACTGAGGAATCCAACGGAAGAAGAATAGGAATGCCAGTTTGACCTTGACCATAACTGTGGGAAAGGCATGGGATGACTTTGAGCAGCATACGGATTGAAACTCTGATCTCCGATTTGTATAGGGTTCATTGTCATCACAAGAAGCTCAGCTGGGAGCTACCGGGCGCTTCCACAGCTTTTGGATAGTGTAATGATTCGTATAGGGAGTAGCTGCAATTGCAGTCGCGAACAATCTGCGATGTCGAGTGGAAAGTAGAGCTGGTAAAGTATCAATAATCGCGACATTCGACATTTCTAATAATAACTATCTGGTTTATCGATACTATCGTTTATTTGACATCATCTATGTTAGGTCTGTTCGTAAAATTTTCTAGTAAATTTTTTTATTTGTGCAAATTTGCACAAATTTTTGAGTACACTAACAAACTTATTAGAAATTAGAAGTAAAATCAGGAGATAGATTTATAAGGAAGCAATATCAAAGCACAGACCGAATTAAACAAAGTCACGATTTGGAAGTCATGAGAGAAATAATTGTACAACATTTTAGCGCAATGTATCTTAAAGGATGCATTCAGTGTCGGATCCCTTATTTTCGTTCAATTTTGCAAAAAATTAACTGTATCGATAGTACCGATAGTATCAATAGAAAACATGTCAATCGATTTTCAGAATAGTGCCATCGAAATTTTTGCCAGCTCTAGTGGAAAGTCTCAGTGAGAGGCCGGGCAGCACCGGCTTATTTAAAAATACTGAGTGCCTGCAAATCTCGATATTGTAGGACTGCCACAATTTAAATCAAAAGAATATTCTCCGAACTTCGTGTTTCAATCTTAACAATTTCAAACAAACTGGAAATTTTATTTCAATACATAAAAAGTATTTTCTACAATAAATCCAAAGGCTCCTTAGACTATATTATTTTAAAAACTAACAAAGTAAAATACAGTACAAATATTGTGGGGATATAGTCACCACAATATCACAAGGCGAATTATTGGCGCCTTCAAATAATCACTGGCCACGATGTTTCCGCGACGATCGGTCATATGGACCGGAACAAGCTTGCTCACTTATGGAGCAAGCTCCACATACAAATGTGACTATAACAGTAGGCGAAAATTTACAAGCACTCCTATTCAAGACGTTGGTCATCGACGATGGAGCCAGGCCATGAGGAAAAGACGACTAAATATTGGATCACTTCATATGTCTATGTCAAGCTTTCGTGAGAGATAATGTGCAATTGGTGCCATTCATTGCACCGACATACCAACTGAATGACATGGCTATGTGAATCTTATGTAAATAATCCCTTGTGCTTACTAAAATCCAATTACTGCTTTAAGTGTATGTTCCTAAGAGCTTGATAAGCCTTTTTTCTAACTTCACGCAGAATAATCTGTTGATGGGTTCGAAAATAGGTGCATACACTTTGAGAGTCCATCCAAAACAAAATGTAAACAAAATCGACTGTAAAATTTCAAAAGACTTTTCTTTTTGTTGGTAATGTCATTTCGGAACTAATTTCAAGTTTGTCATGTTTAAAATTATACAATAAATAGTTCTTTTTTTGCTCTATTCTTAGGTCCGTCAAATGTTTGAACAACGTCGCGGTGTTGGCATTGATCGCAGTCATCCGCTGAAACCCATAACGACCACGACAACCACCACAACAAAGACAATAACAAACCAGCCTGCTACAATGCGTCGCATGGCAGGAGGTGCGAACACAATGACCACAAGTCGCCGAACTGTGGTTACCACTAAACAATCCAGCACTTCACTCATGAGAAATTCCCACTCAAATCCGAATACCTTCTCTTCAAATGGTAACTTGTTTGGTGAAGATTTGGATGAGGTTGATAATTTGGAAAGTGAAACATTCCCCAAAGAATTTTCATCGCTAAGTTTGGATAATGCACGAGTTATGGGCCCCCTGGTAAGCGACAACAATAATAACAGCAGAAGCTCGAATGGAAGGTCGCCAGCATCAACGAATGGCATTAGACTAAATCCAGTGATAACTAAAAAATCGCCAAGCACAACAGCGTCCAGAACAACGGCTCAACCGAGAACCTCGAGTAGTGCGAGTCGAACATCGACAATGTCCCGCACGTCTACAATCACAAACGGATCGTCCAAATCTCCGGCTAAAACTAATTCAACTACTAGTCCTGCAATCTCTACATCAAAGGGCCTGAAGGTAAATAAAAAAAGAAAAATACCTTGGATACCATGTCAAAAAATTTAGCCCACCGTAGCGCAGATGTTACCATGTCCGCCTATTACGCTGAATGCCTGGGTTCGAATCCTGACAGAACATCAAAAAACAATATTTTTCAGCGGTGGTTATCCCCTCCTAGTGCTGGCGACATTTGTGAGGTACTATACCATGATAAAACTTCACCCCAAAGAGGTGTCGCACTGCGGCACGCCGTTCGGACTCGGCTATAAAAAGGAGGTCCTTATCGTTGAGCTTAAACTTGGCAGCACTCATTGATATGTGAGAAGTTGCCCCTGTTCCTTAATGAAATGTTCATGGGCAAATTTGTATACCATGAAAAAATTGCATTTTTAGTTAAGCATGTATGAGGATCATTTTGAAGAAAACCTATCGGCGAAAAGCTCCTAGGTGTTAAAAATAAATAAAATCGGGGTTTTGGGGCAGTCTCCATCTGTTTGTGAACTTATCGTAAGCAACCATCATTTATCATATTTCAGATAAATCGCACCTAATCTGAGTCTTTCAGCGGCTGAAGAAGATATCAGGGGGAACCCGTCTTATGTGAGAGTGTAGTTATTGAAAGTCTTGATTTAAGTTTAGCCAAATAGGACAATTTTTGAGGCTTTTAACATTTTAAGAAGAAAAATCAGTGGATCGGTCTAAATGGGAGTTAAAAGGACACAACACCTCAGCAAATTCGTTAAAAAATTGAGATTTTAGTGCCCCAAGGCCTAACATTGGCATACAACTACCTGCATAAATGGAAGCAAATGGACTCGGAATAACAATACGATCAATAATGTTGTTGTTGTGGTAGCTCCTGTAGGTGAGCAAGCTCGTTCCGATCCACAGGACCGATCACCGCGGCAACATGGTGGCCATTGGTTATTTAAAGGCGTCAATAACTTGCCTTGTCATATCGAGCATCGTAGCCAGTATTTATGCAAGAAACGATGCCGCCTGGCCACTCACTGAGACCTTTCACCCGATACCGCTGATTGTCCACGACTGCTGTTGCAGCTATTCAGCAACCTGTGGTCGTAGCTCGAAGCTTAGCTTTTCGTGACAGCTATGGGCAATAAACAGATTGGAGCTCAAAGTTTAAGCCTGTGTGGTTATTGTTGTTGTAGCAGTGTGTTGTACACTGAGGCGGCAGCCCTTGCCGATGAAGGACTTCGTCGGGACAATCCGGTACGTACAACCGGCCTCAATCCCATGGCAGCCGGTTGTACGTACCGGATTGACCCGATGGAATCCTCCATCGGCAAGGGCTGCCGTCTCGGTGTAAAACACACTGCTACAACAACAACAACAACAACAACCGGCCTGTGTGGTGTCACAGCTTTGCTGTGCAATAATATCCATATATAGTTTATAGGGTCGCGTATCGAAATGTTGATCATGTCTTACAAACGGAGTGGCAGCCATCCTATGAGGTAAGGCATGGTGGGGGGAATTATCAATCGGCCACCTATTTGGCCGGCCAATACGCAACACTAACAACATTTCATATCCATAAGAAATGCATTGGCCTATACTTAGCGAAATTACGCTATGCCTTCGATAACCGGAATAAGGAAGTTTGTTGTTGTTACTTGGGTATGCTATTGCCTGCATATTAAACGATTTCTTCATTTTTTTTTTTCAGACTACTCTAAAAGTCGTCAATGGCAAACCAGCAACGTTTGTTATGGTTAGTAACTTGTCAACGTACAATCAAAGATTTAAAACTTATAGCTCTCTTCATTTTTGTAGGCGGTCAAACCACCACCTCGCATTAAAACACCTCCCCCTGGCATGGCTGCTTGTCAATATTGTCAGCGAAACTTTAACGAAGATCGTCTGCAGAAGCATGAAGACGTATGCCGCAAAATGACCAGTACTAAACGGAAAATATTCGATGCCTCCAAACATCGTGTGAAGGGCACCGAGGCAGAAAAGTATGTGGCCAAGAAGGGCAAATTGACAGCGGCCCCGAAAATATCGCCTGTTATTGCTGCTGTCAAAAACAATGCACAGGCCGATGGTTCCAAGAAGAGTAATTGGCGCAAGAAACACGAGGAGTTCATAAATGCCATACGGGAAGCGAAAAAGGTGCAAGCCTATTTGGCCAAGGGCGGTAAATTGAGTGACTTACCTCCTCCACCTCCTTCGGAAAATCCAGATTATATTCAATGTCCACACTGCAATCGCCGCTTCAATGAATCTGCCGCGGAGCGTCATATACCCAAATGTGCAAATATGCAGCACAATAAACCGAAACCAGTGCAGAAGAAACGTTACTGATTGAATGATGGATGACTGGTGACATTTCCAATTGAGTGGTGGCATCATCAAATCCACATTCTGGTCTTCTACTTATTTGTCATTTAAATCCTTTTTGCAAGGGACATTCGTATTTTTTTACTACTAACTTACACTAATCTAAACTATGAGGAAGAGGAAAACCCCAACAAAACTAAAAATTTACAAAAAGGATGCGTTCTTATATACTCCTGTACATGTGATAAATTACTTGCGAACCCACTATTTTTGTTTTGTTTATAGCTGCTCGACGAAAGAACAATAACGAGTTGAACGAGTTTTTAATAATAAAAAGTCAAATGCATGAAATATTTCGAGTGGTTTTCTTTTAATTCATTGTATTTTACAGTGTTTCCACTTTTTCCTCCTCGTCCACATCTCTCTGAGCGTATTTAGCTGAACGTTCTATTATGGCTTTTACAGCCTTGGCTGCGGTATTAATTTCCAAACCTTCCATGGTGTAGGCCAAATTGTCGAGACTGGCGTCGTCGTCGTCGGCAAACCAATTAACCAACATTGAGACACAGCCTCCGTCACGCTCCGCACTTTCTTCGAAGTAAAGCAATTCATCTGCTGCATAGCCCAGCTTCTTACCAAGTTTTTTCCAGTCGTCTCCAATTAGGGGAGCCAACTCTTCAATTTGTTCTCTGGTTGCGGTGAGGGGTTTTGAGTGTGTGTTGTTGTCCTCTTCGGCCTTGTCCAAATCGGTGGTCTCCTCCTCGCCCTCGAGAACACCTTCGTCGTTGCCTTCAGGTTCTGTTTCCTGTTCTTGTAGAGTTTCTTGAATTTCTCCCGAAGAGACGACGGTGGAGGTTCCATTCGAAATCGCTGCCGCTTGTTTGGCCGCATCTAAACGCTCTTTAGTCAGACGTTTTCGCACAGCGTCTAAATAGTCGGACGTTTTGTAGGAGGGCGAGTTAATGAAGGTAAAGAAGTGAGGTGACTGTCGGGCCAATAAACGCAATGCGCGCCATTCGAATGATGTATCGTTTTTGTCGCGAGAACTTTCTAGATATGTCTCAACCTGGGGTAAGAAGTTGCGCTCTTCGCTTTTACATGCTTGTAAATTATCAGGACAGTAGTTCCAGAGACGTGTCAACACCTCACTTTATTAGGAAAACGGAAATAATTAGAACACCCACACTCACACCCACAACTGGTGGTGTCATCCAAAAAGTGTACTCACTTGCCCAAAAAGAATTTCCCTTGCCTGTTTGCTTCCTTTAGAGACTCTCCCAATGTCTTGCGCTCTCGCTTGGCTGGAGGTGGTTTATCGTCAGATGTGATTTCTTCCGGCTTCTTAAACTCTTTGCATCCATCGTTTTTCCAATTGTTCCACATTTCTTCGCGCTGCAGCATATGTTTAACCGTACGCGAATACCGTTTTCCATTGGGTGGGGTCTCTTCCAGAAGTAGGTAAACTTTTGCTTCCGTTTCTTTGATGAAATCAGATTGGGCCTGCGTCAATGTATTTGATTCCCTATAGAACATCAGAGATATGAAAACATTTGAAAAAAAAAACCCTTTTGTAATGCTGTGCAACACTAACGCTTTAAATTTCACTGTCAACTGCAAATACTGAAAGAGTATAAGGAATTGTACCAGTACAGCGCGTCGAAAATTGCCATCCGACAATTGTAGAGCCAATAGCTTGGGATTAGTTAGGAATTTGGCAAAGAAATGGTCCACTTTTTGCACCGATTGGTCAATTTCATTTTTCAAGTCCATTGTGTAGTTTATATCCACATCCATTTTATCGTTCATATCATCGTTGTTGTCCTCCAGTTGTGCCGATGCAGAGCGCAGATCTTCCAGTTTGAAACTGGCAAATGACTCCAACACTGTGGTGGCGTGCTGAAAAATTAAATATTAGATGCCTCATAACACATATTGCCTGGTTGCACTTACAATTTGAAACATTTTCCAGGACGCCTTGCTGTAGCATTGATTGGGATTGCGGAAGAAGTCTTGCAAGGACCAAAATTTACAATACAAATTGTAATCAATCTTAATGGGTATGTCTTCAATGTCCTCCAACGTGTCGTCCAAATCTTTGCCATCCACCCCATAGTCTGTGACATTTTCTAAATTAAATTCCGACACAATATTCAAGCCGGACCTTTCCGAGAAGGGAAAGAATTTGGACAGAAAGAGTAATATGCGTCCGCAGAAGACTGTGTTCTGGGCACGGCTTAGTCTTCGCAACAAGTCATTGCACATTCTTAGAATGTTATTTTTGCAGGACGAGAAGAAAATTTCCTCCTTCCACACTTCCACCATTTCCTCCACATAATTAAATATTTTCTCGCATTTATCCAAGGTAACCGTTTCGAATATGTCGCCCAATAGGACCACAGGTATAGTGACTGAGACAATCTCTGCCCGAACGGCTTCCACAGAGAGCTTTACCAATTTACCTATCATGTCGACATCACTGCTGAGCTTGAACATGAGTATCTCACGAAATGCCTGGTCCATTGGAGACTTCTTGTCATGATCGGAATTGTTGCTATAACTGTCGTAGGACTTTCTCAATATCTGTACATCATTCTTCTCAAAAGCGTCCTTTAGAGATTTCTGTTAGAAAAATAAAAACAGAATTAACAAACATATCTCGTCCTCCCCTCCCAAGTACACTTACCAAGAATGCCGCATGGAGGCCGGTAAAATCCGTCGACTTTAACATTTTAGCATTGGGCATGAATTCTCTTCAACTACACAGAAGTAATTAACGCCTATGTGTTTTACACTTCTATATACTGGACATTTACCAAAACCACTAAAGTTTGGACGTGCAAATGGGAAATTAGTTCCAATTCCCTTTTATTTACAAGAGTTTAAGCCCAATCGAAAACTCTACAGTCAGCGTTTTTTTTTACATGGGTGTAAATCAGGGATGTTAAAGTCTTACTGGAGTACGTTTTTCAGTACTTTTTAAGCTCATAGAGTGCCGTAGTACACAAGACATGCTAACACAGGTAGTGTACAGCAAACAGCAGAGTACAATTTTTCTCGCAAAGTGCACTATCTGACAAGGAGTTTTGGTTGTGTGTGTGTTCATCAAAGTTAGGAACCATAACACACACAACCAACTGCAAAATGGCGCGAATTGGTAACGCACTCATAGCCTGTTGTCTACGTCGAACTCAGGCGTTCGTTCGGACAGAGAACGAAAATAAACTAATTTCGGATTGTGTATTTCATTTTAAACGAAGAATTTATCAAAATACAAGTCGAACAAAAACAAAAGCATTATAGTTGTCAAAAATGCGAAGCAAATGTCAAAACCAGTCACTTGATAATTTGCTTTGGAGTGAAATTTTTTAAGCAAAAATGAAAAAAAAACAAACTAAGTGAAATTATAAAATTATACATATTTTAGCATTTAAGAACCTTAGATGCCCACCATGGATTCCATGATAAAAAAGGGTCAAAAAAGGTGGTCCAAAACAAGCGTACTTCTGCAATTTAGGGCAAAAATTAGTGCTTAAGGAGCTCCAAAAGTAAAAATTGTTTCTTTTTGCCTGGAGATATGTTGAGCCTCTCCTCACCTTTAAAAAAAAGTTTACGCCAATGGATGATTACATTAGATCAGGTGAAATCAATAAAACACCCCTATGGCAATCCCAAAACGGTATCATGTAAGATGAAAAGGACTTACGTTAAGGCTATTGAAAAATTTAAATCGACATACAAACCGAAAAATATTAGAATGATTGTAGTTTGTTCGTCTGTACTATTGTTGGACATCCACAAACAGACTATTATTTTTTTGTTGATATTTGATTATTTTGGACGTGTGTTAATGTTGCCAACGTTTAAATAAAAACACCCGTATTCACAAATCTTAAATAGCTTTATAGTAAGTTTATTTTACAATTCTATAAAGGAAAACTGCCAAATAAGCCTACTTTAACACTACTTATGCTACATAAGTCAGAGAACTCGCCAGATTGGTAAATAAAAAATCATAAATTGGCAACGCGAAGTCTTTTGGTGCCTTCCCATGGTACATTTAAGGAGTAGAGTCATTAGCACAACAGCACAAATGTATTCCCAAAGAAACTACCTTGATTGGCAAATGCCGTAAATGCAAATGTCAAAGTGGTTTCAGAAATATATGTTTACGTTTCACAATTTATCTCCTTCAAAAGAGTTTTCAAGTTGTATTTATATCATTATAGCACTATTTTGTTTCTTATGTGTGGAATATCGAATCAAATGAAATATAGTTTAAAGATCTTAGAAAAAAATCACATCTGTGTAAGCAAACATTTGACATTTCGATGTACTGGAAAATCAAAACAAAAATAAAGAATTGTGCTCTGTTGTTCATATGACCTCACCTTATATGTGCATCCTGGCACAAAAACAAAAATCTACCCCCAACGAAACTACCTTGAGAACAGCTGAGTACAATTTTTTATTTTTATTTTGAATTTGCAGTAAATCTAAATGTCAAAGGCTTAATAACACAGCTGTGATAATTTTCTAAAATCTTAAAAATATGTTCTATTTGATCCGATATTGCACACATAAGCAACAAAACATTGTTATAATGATGAAAATACAAATATAAAACACATTTGCAAAATATAAGTTGTTAAACAAGGTTTATTTCTAAAACGTCTTTGACATTTCAACTTACAGCATTTGCCATTCAAGGTAGTTTCGTTGGGGGTACATTTTTGTAGTTGTGCTAATGATAATTTATAGTTGTGCTAATAAATAATTGTAGGTTAGGTCGCTTACGAAAACATAAAGTAGATAGGGCGCATGAACATCATTAAGGATGTCAAATCCGCCGATTGAGGAGTCATCAAATAGAAAAAAACGTAAACAAAGAATGGATGTTAAAAGAAGACGAAATTGACAACCTTAATGCTAAGTACTGCCAAAAAATGAAATAAAATGTATGATCGCTTGGCTTAGCCTTATTCAGTGGAGCTAAAAAAAAAAAACAGAAACAAAATTAATTGAATTATATACACCAGTATTATCAAAGCTTGTAGCTTTGCAATAAGTTTTTTTTTTTTTGACAGATTTCTTTTAGAACTGCCAAATAAACCTATTTAAATTCTTTATTAAGTTTTGTGAATACGGCCGTTTATATTTAAATTTTAATTTAGTTATTAAATTTTAAAAAGTCGTCTTTTGATAAAATTCGAATACTTCGTGTAAACGAACCATTATTTCTTGAATCTGATATTTCAGCACTCACTCGATTTGATATCTCGTCATTCGTTCGCCTCAAATTGATAGATTCGAGATCTCAGGATATCAATTCCTGTCAATGCTTGAATAAGAACAAGACCTAAACAAACATCTTTTTGGGTGGCTTAAACAAACCGTAGGTCACAAATCAATCATTTGTGGTCAATTGCAATTAAACATTACCACGGTCACTACTGCCACATGCAGCACTAAATGTGTTGAAGTTGTTTCTACTACTGTTGTTACCACAGATTCACTATGAGCCAGTCCGATATTAAACATGCTTTGCGGAAACTGGAATTCCCAGCATGTGTGAAGGAAGCACTACCCCGTATAGGTGGGTAAATCTTAAACCTCTTTCGAATACATTTAATATGTATATTAATTTTGTTGTATTCTTTTCCAACTAAATTTAGAGAACATTATTATTGGACGCGGCAAACAGAATTTCATCATGCAACTAATATCGGAATTTGTTTTTCTGGAGAAAACTAAGGAGGTGGATGTAAGGCGTGGACAATCACCACAAAGTTATTCCAACATGCAAATGAATAAAATACAAGAATTCCAACTGATTTTAGTACTTATCGAGTTCTTTTCTCAACCTGGACCAGATTCCACACGGAATGCGGTTTTTCTCTCTCTGTTCGGTAGCAACTTGACACCACAGCGTACGAAAATATTGTGTAAGCTAATAAGCACTTCTGTATCCGGCTCGGTGGCACCGTTATTGTCTTCCGCTGGCACATGGATGCAGCAAGTTGGGTGCACAACACCACCTAGTTTGGAGGTGGCTCAGAGTTTAGTAAGTGATTTCATAATCTTCTCCAGAAAGACTTCGGAGCAGTTAAAGCAGTTGCCACTGGTGGCGCCCCATTTCGCTGCAAATTTGATGACGGCTGTTGCAGATTTATACCTCAACGAGCAGAGAGGTACACTTACACCTCCTCCCGATGCCTTATTAGATGTAGTGTGCGAATGGGTCACAGAAAATCCTTCCTTATGTTTGGCGTCCCAACAACCCTTGGCACTGCCTATAGGCGCCATTGCTATGCCTGTGGTGACACCCTTGGCAGGTTTGATTCGATGGTCAGTTTTGGCACCGATTCTGTCAAATCGTTCAACCTACAGTAATTTGCATTTGTCTTTGCTGCAAACTTTGCTGGAGATCGTTAATAATGGACCTCCAACAGCTTTAAATGCCCAACATTTGGCCTTAACATTGACACCTTTAAAGAACTATGCGTCTCGATTGAAAGGGGAAAAACTTGATCCATCGCAGGATGCCAACTTCCAAAAATGTGTGGAAAGGCTTGCACAGGCAGTTCAAGTGGGTCTTTCGTCTAATTGTGTTTATGGCAATATACCCCAATTACTATGCGCATTGGAGACACTACCGCCGCATCCTTTAATGAAAATAGTCATAGCAGCAAATAAAACATTGTAACTATTCAACTTGGTGTTTTGTTCTTTGAATGCAGGAGCCATGATAGTATTATGGGTGTTTCTCGTCTTATGGGTATAAAAAAATAGTTTTTTAATATTAGACGCGAAAAAACTAGTGCGTTCTAGTATTCACTTTCCCCTTCATCCCTTCAAACAACCTGTTGTTATAACGCGAATGAAGTGTCAAAAATAAAATTTCATTATAAACGTTTTTAAGGGGTCGATTATGGATGGTAACTCAACTATAGTTGAAATAGAAATAAGTCTAAAGTTGGAAATGTTTGTCAATGTTATTTCAATGTTTTGAAAGTTCAGCTACTAAATAAATTGTAAAATAGTATGCAATCCAATGCAGAAATTTAAATTTCTGTAACAAATTTGCCCTTTGGCAACTCAACTGAAGTTGGGTTGCAATCCATAATCGGCCCATTAATAAAATCAAAGAAACAAATTCATGACATGGAAGATATGTTGGCTTTTTGTTAACGTGATAATTACAATTTGATTTAAGGGGAAAGTGGATCCCTGGACATACCCGATTAGGTCTTACCAAAAACGAGTAATAATACTTCAAATGAATCGAAAAAAACTTCAACCAAATGCATTTTTCTAAAAAAAAAAAAACCCCCAGATGTAAAATTTTAGATAACTATGAGGAATAATACTCGAATTTCGAGTTCTTGTATTCAACTAGGATTTATGACAATGCAATATATGCTACATATGGATATATACAATTAAAACGGTCTGAATCGTCTTGTTTGCTTTAAAGTTTCTATTTTCTTTTTGTCCTCTTCGAATTTCTTTCGCAGCTCTACAATGTTCTTCATTTTAGATTCTCGTATTTGAAACGTGTAAAAGTTACTGAGCTCTTTCTTTTTTCTGCCCCGCTCGATCTTGTCCTCCAATTTGCCAATATTAGCTTCTGTTTGCTCAAAACCAGAGTTATTTCCTTGCTTTCCCACCGTAATCCAGCCATCAGCATCGGCCTCAGAAGTTTTTGCCGCTTCAACCGCCTCTCTCTCCTTTTCGTCGTAAGCGGCCATATACTCATCTATATAAGCCTGTGTCTTTTCAACATCTAAAATTCGATTCATGTATTGCGTATGCCACAGTTGCATTCCACTCACAATGTAGGATTCCTTAGAGGTAGGGCTAAAAAGGTCGATGCTACGAACTTCCAAAGATCTGCTGACACTGTTCGTATTCTTGAATACAATATAGGCTACTTTGAAAGAGAACGGTGTCTCAATGTTGCTGAATTCTGTTATTTTCTGTTGCCATTTGTGATCTTCGTCGCGGCCAGCCTTTTGGGCAAATGTCACAGAAACCACTGGCCCAATATTTTGGAAGAATGTTTCTAAACTACTCTCGGTAACATAAGGCGGCACATTCAATAAAAAGAGTGTGCGTCCTTTCGGTTTGTTGGGATCCATGAGACGGATAAAGTGTTCCTTCATGTAAATGCTGTGGCAGTGTTCACTATCCGGAGTCACCCTCAAGGGGACCACTGAAAGTGCGTACTTGATAAAATTCATACAACTTTGAAGCATGACATTAAATACGAACCTTTGTAGCCTTCAATTTCAGGCATTTTTTGTGAACAATTTTAGTGTTCCTTTAGTATTTATCGGATAAATTAATAAATTTGTATGCACGTGTTTCGAAATGTTTTTTATTGGTTTGTTTTGGTTTTAGTTTTCTTTTGTTAGATGGAATGATAGCTCATATTTGAAATATGGGGTTCTCATTTCATGCAATTATAAGGCCAGTATGCACCTCTGGCGAAATTTTCTTTACCATAAAGGCCAAAACAGAATGAGCGCGTTGAGCCATGGCGAAATAATTAAAGGTGGTCTCATTTGTACAACAACCACAAATCATATGGTGCAATCCGCAATCTCGCATAATAATGTTGTGTGTGTGTGTGTGTATACGTGTGCGTACATGAGCAGAGAATATGCGAGAAAGAAGATAACAACAAAGAGAATGCAAACAAAAATCTGTTATCTTAATACCGTCAAACCTGACCGGCTTTTAGCAGCTGATTGCGTGAGACCACCTTTTTAAATCCGCCTTGGCGTTGAGCATTGTTTCCGAGAGTTAAATAATAAAATAAATAATAAATTTTTTTTTATTATTTTAAAATAATTAATTAATAAAATAAATAATCTTTCGGCTTACTGGCCACTTTTTACCAAACATCCTCCTACAGTAGTAGAAGGTGTACAGTGCCTAACGGCTTTATTCTATTATCCATTTGTCACCCTTGTTGTAATCGCAGGGATTACATGTAAACAACATTTTTATATTTTATGTCAGTTGATTTCTCTCCACATCATTATTCAGTGATTGCTGTTGAGATCCAATGAGACTTCGTTATTTACCTATTTTCCTTCAATGTTTCGCCGACGTTTTTTTTTTATATGGAGTTTGACAGCATTCCGCCTGAAAAGCTAAACAGAATACTCAGCTTAAGTTAAAAACATGTGAAATAAACGAATGCCTTTTTAAGCCAATGGCTTAAGGTAGAACTTAAAAACAAAGAATCCTAGTGTAATATATTGGTTGCCCAAAAAGTAATTGCGGATTTTTTAAAAGAAAGTAAATGCATTTTTAATAAAACTTAGAATGAACTTTAATCAAATAAACCTTTTTTACACTTTTTTTCTAAAGCAAACTAAAAGTAACAGCTGATAACTGACAGTAGAAAGAATGCAATTACAGCGTCACAAGCTGTGAAAAATTTTGTCAACGCCGACTATATGAAAAATCCGCAATTACTTTTTGGGCAACCCAATAAATATAAGATTGAGTTAGACCAAACAACTTCATGTGGTTATGTTTAAAAAATCTGTGAAATTTTTCGCAACAATTCCGAAAACTGAACAGAATACCCAGCTGAACAAAATACTCAGTTTTTCAAAAAATAATACAATTATTGGGCAGTCAGCTATGAATTAAAATAAAAATCAACTAGCGATCAAAATTTGAAGCGGATGATTATGTCTGTTAGTAAATAAGAAATTTAATTTAAAGATATCATCTTTGTTTTAAAGTTTTGGTTCGTTGGCTGGTTTTTATTGCTAAAATCGAACGAATAAGGACAAATCTAAAGCTTTAAACCAAGAAGTGAAGCTCGCAATCCCATTTTAGGCATATTTCCTTATCACATTTCCTTGCAAATAGGATTTCAGCGATCGATGTCGCCGCTGAAATACACAAATTTCATTTTATATTGGGTTGCCCAAAAAGTAATTGCGGATTTTTCATATAGTCCGCGTTGACAAATTTTTTCACAGCTTGTGACTCTGTAATTGCATTCTTTCTTCTGTCAGTTATCAGCTGTTACTTTTAGATTGCTTTAAAAAAAAGTATATTTGATTAAAGTTCATTCTAAGTTTTATTAAAAATGCATTTACTTTCTTTTAAAAAATTAGCAATTACTTTTTGGGCAACCCAATAGTTGTTAGGCAATTCCAAAGTGCCACAAATCAGATCTCTAAGGCCACATACAGTCACGATTACAATAAATTAATGCTGCTAAAGAGGTTATTCCATTCCATTACATTTGATTTTATTTTTAAATTCGAAATGGCAATCAATTTCGTATTAAAAAGTTTTTTTATTTTGAAAAAAAAAAATCAAAAATTTTGTTTACTGGTTATTCAAAAAATGTAGCATATCTTTCAGCGGCATACCTTTTGAGCAATGTGACATATTTTAAGGTGTTTTCTTAACATAATTAAATCATAAAAATTTCAAACCAAACCGTTGGTGACATTTACTCATGTACATAACGTCAAAATTCTCTACAACAGGAACTTCCCTTCTCCATTGCGCCGAATCCTGTCAGCATGCATATCCTTAAGGAACTGTCATGTGAGTTGGTATGGTTGTGGTCGTGTACTAAAATAGCAAACATTCCTTCAGTACAATCAATAAAAGCTTTACACTTTGGCCAACGGAGTACACCTGAACGAAAGTGAAAGACAAAGAACGAAGAAGAGGAAGCAAAAAAAGGACAAAGTAATAGTTACCTCCGTAGAGTTTTCTTTTCCGTTCACTTGTTGGTTTTGTCCCAAGAAAAACCACACAACAAATTAATGCATTTCGAATCGAGACGATAAGCCAAAAGCCAACATCATCTAAGCGACAACCACCACCCATTACGATTCACCATGAATACAGTGCCAAATCATCCTTTTATTGAGGTGCATGCCATGCATCCTCACCATCAACATCAACCCCATTGCAAGCAACAGTGCTTTGTTTTCACCGAAATAGCAGAAATCGTTGAACTACCCCCCGAGATAACCAAAATTGGCGGTGAGAAAATGCAGAATGGCGTTGTCATATCACCGTACACAACCAGCAGCAAGGATCCATGTGGCGGCTCCTTGGGTGGCATGGAGTCACCCATAGATTCGGAAACAAAATCATCGCGAAGTAAGCGGGTGCTGATAGTCTTGGCCATAATGATGATTTGCATTGCAATGGCAGGAGGTATACCTTTGGCCTTACAGCTGAGACAGTCTTCACTACTTGGTAAGGAGCCGAGCATGTTGTCGACTCCACTTAGATGTCATAAATAACGTTTGTTTTGTTTTGTTTTTGCAGAGGCCCGTCTTGGTTTCATACGTCGTTTGCTAAGTGAAGCACCACTCATCGAGGGCTCCTGGACTCCAACTCGAGAAATGAACTACAGTAATAGCATGCAAGAAATGCGACAGAAATATGTGGGAGCAGTTCTCTGGCCAATTGCGGTGCCGTGTGGGGCACAATATCTGGATGCAGTGCAACTGGCCTTGGAGGGTATTGACGAGGCAAAACGAATAACGGCAGTTACCGACTCCATGCATATTGTTGAGTCTGCCGACGAAATGGAACAGACACACATCCGAGGAGAGGTGGCAGTGTTGATGGGCCTTGGCGGTGGTCACACCCTGGGCACCAGTTTGGCTGTCTTAAGGTCCATGTATTTGTTGGGTGCTCGTTTTGTGTCAATCACCAGTCTGGAATGCACCATAGCATGGGCAGCCTCAACAAAAAATATGGACTATTTAATGGAGACGAATGCCACAAATTCCATTAACGATTTTGGAAAAGTGAGTACCATTTTTTCCAACTTAATAGTCTAATTTGTAAAGACTGAAAAATGACTACAATGAATAGACGGGTTCGTGCGAACATCAATAAATTGTTTAGGATTTTTTTATAATTTGTCGTCTTCGAAATTTCAGCTTAATCCAATAGCGAATGAGGGAACTTAACAAGTAAAAGCGTGCTAAGTTCGGCTGGGCCGAATCTTATATACCCTCCACCATGGATCTCATTTGTCGATTTCTTTTCCCGGCATCTCTTCTTAGGCAAAAAGGGATATAAGAAAAGATTTGCTCTGCTATTAGAGCGATATCCGGTTTGGACCACACTTAAATTATATGTTGGAGACCTGTGTAAAATGTCAGCCAATTCGAATAAGAATTGCGCCCTTGGGGGCTCGAGATGTAAAATAGAGAGATCGATTTATATGGAATCTGCATCGGGCTATAGACCGATTCAGACCATAATAAACACGTATGTTGATGGTCATGAGAGAATCCTCGTGCAAAATTTAATTCCAATCGGACAAGAATTGCGCACTCTAGAGGCTCAAGAAGTCAAGACCCAAGATCGGTTTATATGGCAGCTATATCAGGTTATGGACCGATTTAAACCATACTTGGCACAGTTGTTGGATATCATAACAAAATACTACGTACAAAATTTCATTCCAATCGGATAAGAATTGCGCCCTCTAGAGGCTCAAGAAGTCAAGACCCAAGATCGGTTTGTATGGCAGCTATATCAGGTTATGGACCGATTTAAACCATACTTGGCACAGTTGTTGGATATCATAGCAAAATACTACGTACAGTCAAAACGGATAAGAATTGCGCCCTCTAGAGGCTCAAAAAGTCAAGACCCAAGATCGGTTTATATGGCAGCTATATCAGGTTATGGACCGATTTGAACCATACTTGGCACAGTTGTTGTATATAATAACAAAACACATTGTGCAAAATTTCATTCCAATTTCAAATTCCAATCGGATTAGAATTGCGCACTCTAGAAATCTAAGATCGGTTTATATGCAGCTATATAAAAACATGGACCGATATAGCCCATATACAATACCAACCGATCTACACTAATAAGAAGTGTTTTTGCAAAATTTCAAGAGGCTAGCTATACTCCTTCGGAAGTTAGCGTGCTTTCGACAGACAGACGGACGGACATGGCTAGATCGACATAAAATGTCGCGACGATCAAGAATATATATACTTTATGGGGTCTCAGACGAAAATTTCGAGTAGTTACAAACAGAATGACGAAATTTGTATATCCCCCATCCTATGGTGAGGGTATAAAAAGGGAAACAGGTCTATGTATATGACAGCTATATCTAAATCTGATCGAAACTGCATAGTGTTCAGGAATTATGTGTAGGGGTCTAATACAACTCCATATTCCAAATATCACCTTCCATCGGAAGATGGCTATATCCAAATATGGTTTAATTTGAACTATGCTCTGCACTGATGTTGAAGTGTCTGATACAACTCAGTGTGCCAAATTTCAACAAAATCCTGAAATAAATGCGTCTTTTATGGGCCCAAGGCCTAAATCGGGAGATCGTTCATATAGAGGAAACTACACCCAAATAAAGTCCAATGTGGTCCAATACTTGGCGAGAATGTCAAGGGCCTAAGACAAACCAAATCAAAAATACAAATTTGCCCTCGAACATTACAGTAAGAGACAGCTCAAAGTCTTAATTTTTAGAAACTGTTGTGTGGTTTCAAGAGAAGGACGGACGACAAGGCTATATGAGGGTCAAGAATAATATATCACAATTCTTAACCCAATCCCATGGCAGTCGGTTGTACGTACAACAACAACAACAATTCTTAGCCGATTTGCGAAGTCATTATGACTTCTGTTTAGACTTTCAAGTACTATGCTTAGTATATTCAGAATCGTTTTAGAACCTGATAATGCTCCTATGTAACCAATATCGCGATCTTACTTTTTGATCGTCTGTTCAAGTGTTCAAGGAATAAAACAGTTACCATGTGGTTGAGGTTTATGCATTGATGTAGGGTATTATGAAGTCGTCTTCGCTCGATTTTTCGTACTTGATCTTTTCTTTTAAATGCTTGATCCATTCTCTTTGCCTTCCAGACTATGCTATTTGAAATGAATCGCATTGGCATGCTTGTGGAAATATCCCATTTATCGGAAGCGGGTATGGTGGCAGCTCTGAAAACTTCCAAAGCACCTGTGCTGCTTATTAATTCGGCACCTGCAACATTTTGCAATGGCACTAATGTGGCCTCGATCCCAGATCGTGTGTTAAGGTTTGTTTCTCTCACACACACACACACACACTCACACAATGTCATTATTTTAGCAGACACTAAGCTTTTGGTATTTCTCTTTAACAGTTTACTTCCGGACAATGGAGGCGTGATAATGCTGAACCTGGAGCGTTGCGGCGAACGTTTGTTGGGCGTGCGAGAAGCCATAAATGCCATCAACTTTGTTCGCAAAGTTGCCGGAGTGGATCACATCGGCCTTAGTGGAGCTCCCAAGGGATATGCCTTTCTCTTGGCCGAATTGGCACGTGATAGAGTTTGGGGCAATGCAGCCATCAAGAAATTGATCGGTGGCAATGTGGTGCGCATCTTACGCGAGGTGGAGACGCTCAAAAATCGTTTGCCTCTGTATGAAGAGTGGATACCCAATGAATTGGTGGAGAGCAATTCGTATTGTCGTTATCCGGAATCGTAAAGGGAGCCGCATACAGTGCGGAAGAGAGAGAATTCTCCCCTTCTCTCGAGTTCACCCTTCCCCAGTCCCGTATTGGCAATGTTGTGTCATACTGGCATTTTATTTAGTGATCTCTTGTTTAAAAAGAGTAATAACGTCGTATTTGACATTGGGACGACCGCTAAGGTCGACGACAATTGTATTTAGCAATATTTTTAAATAAACGATATTAAAGTTGTTATTTAGTTGAATTTTTTTTCAAAATGATGAAAGTCTTATCAAAAAGTATTTAAATAAAAATAAAGAAAATTACATAAATAAAATCTTAAAGCATTCGCTAGATAAATACAAGGAAACAATAAAGAACCAATTTTCATTGTAACGTTCAAATAAATATTTAAACACAACACACCACTCTATGTTATCTATCATTGATCTACGAGAATGTCCCTTTGCTTTATGGTAAACCGATCGTTCAGCACTATTTGCAAGAGAAATAGCTGCCCTGGCCTGAGTAGCTATAATGCCAGAACATTGACGTTTTGCCCAACTAAAGGAGCAAGCATGTCGCCATACTCCCACCGAGGGATGTTGTACACATTTCTGGACTAGGCAACACTCAGTGTTTGTGATGAACTTCCATTCAGAATATCATATTTATCTGGAAAGCACGATTTGAATCCGTATAGTCATTTGAATATTTGCACACTAAGCTTTAACGGTTGAATTTAAGGGCCATCACACATATCCTTAACCTCGCGATTTGTTTTTATACCCTCCACCATAGGATGCAAAATTGCAAATTTTGCCCATGAACATTCCACTAAGGAACAGGGGCAAACTTCTCACATATCAATGAGTGCAGTCCGAGTCAAGTTTAAGCTCAATGATAAGGGGCCTCCTTTTTATAACCGAGTCCAAACGGCGTGCTGCAGTGCGACACCTCTTTGGAGAGAAGTTTTACATGGCATAGTACCTCACAAATGTTGCCAGAATTAGGAGGTGAAAACCACCGCTGAAAATTTTTTCTGATGGTCTCGCCAGGATTCGAACCCAGGCGTTGAGCGTCATAGGAGGACATGCTAACCTAGGATGGGGGTATACTAATTTCGTCATTCTGTTTATAACTACTAGAAATATTCGTCTGAGACCCCATAAAGTCATCGTGACATTTTATGTCGATCTATCCATGTCCGTCCGTCTGTCCGTCTGTCGAAAGCACGCTAACTTTCGAAGGAGTAAGGCTAGCCGCTTGAAACTTTGCACAAATACTTTTTATTAGTGTAGGTCGGTTGGGATTGTAAATGGGCCATATCAGTCCATGTTTTGATATAGCTGCCATATAAACCGATCATGGGTCTTGACTTCTTGAGCCTCTAGAAGGCGCAATTCTTATCCGATTGGAATGAAATTTTGCACGACCTATTTTGTTATGATATCCAACAATTGTGTCAAGTATGGTTCAAATCGATCCATAACCTGATAAAGCTGCCATATAAACCGATCTCCCGTTTTGGCTTCAAGAGTCTCCCGAGGGCGCAATTACTATCTGAATAGGTTGAAATTTTCCAAGTGCCGTTTTGTAATGACTTCCAACCACGGTGGCAGGTATGGTCTAAATACATCTGTAATCTCATATAGCTGCCATTTAAACAGATCACTGATCTTGACTTCTTGAGTCCCTAGAGGGCGTAAATATTATCCAATTTGGCTGAAATATAGTCCGATTTGGACCAAATTCGACACGGATATTGAGTGGTCTATTAGGTACAAGTCATTGTTCAATTTTGTTGAACAAAATATTGGTATTTTTGGTAGCCATATCCAAATATAGACCTATCTGAACCATAAACGACACGGATGTCGAAAAGCCTAACATAAGTCACTGTGTCAACACAATGTGCCTAACATAAGTCAAATCAAATTTCATCGAAATGGGATTATATATGTGCCTTTATGGGACCAAGACTTTAAATCTCGAGATCAGTTTGTATGACAGCTATATCCAAATCTGAGCCGATCTGGACCAAATTGAAGAGGGCTGACCAAGGGCCTAACTCAACTCACTGTCCCAAATTTCGGCGAAATCGGACATTAAATGTGCCTTTTATGGACCCAAAACCTTAAATCGGGAGACCGGTCTATGTGGCAGCAATATCAAAATTTGAACCGATATGGGCCAAATGAACGAAGGAAGTCGAAGGGCCTAACACAACTCACTGTCCCAAATTTCAGCAAAATCGGATAATAAATGTGGCTTTATGGGCCTTAGACCCTAAATCGGCGGATCGGTCTATATGGGGGCTGTATCAAGATATGGTCCGATATAGACCATTTTCGAACTCGACCTGCTTATGAACAAGAAAGGAATCTGTGCAAAGTTTAAGCTCAATATCTCTATTTTTAAAGACTGTAGCGTGATTTCAACAGACAGACGGACGGACATGTCTAGATTGTCTTAGATTTTTACGCTGATCAAGAATGTATATACTTTATAGGGTCGGAAATAGATATTTCGATGTGTTGCAAACGGAATGACAAAATGAATATACCCCCATACTTCGGTGGCGTGCATAAAAAGGCACTCAAAGAACTAGTCACCTCTGATCCATTGTGGAAGGTACATAAGATTCAGCCCGGACGACCTTAACGCGCATTTAATTGTTATACGCACCACCATAGGATGGGGGTATACTAATCTAGTCATTACGTTTGTAACACCTAAAAATATTGATCTAGGACCCCATAAAGTGTGTATATTCTTGATCGTCTCGACATTCTGAGTCGAACTCCGTCCGTCCGTCCGTCTGTCGAAATTACGATAGCTGTCGAACGCGAAGAGCTAGCCGTTTGAAATTTTGCACAGATACTTCATATTAATGTAGGTCGTTGGGGATTGCAAATGGGCTATATGGGTTCAGATTTGGTTGTAGCTCCTATATAAACCGATCTCCCGATTT
Source organism: Stomoxys calcitrans (assembly GCF_963082655.1). Taxonomy (NCBI): domain Eukaryota; kingdom Metazoa; phylum Arthropoda; class Insecta; order Diptera; family Muscidae; genus Stomoxys; species Stomoxys calcitrans. The sequence continues at coordinate 3,816,925 of NC_081553.1, forward strand.
GACTTCTTGAGCCACTGAAAGCGGCAACTTTTTTTCGATTTTGCCGAAATTTTGCACTTAGTGTTCTGTTATGACTTCCAACAACTGTGCCGAGTACGGTACAAATCGGTAGAGAACATGATATAGCTCCCAAATTGGTCAAGAACCTGATATAGCTTCCATATAAACCCATATCCCGAATTGACTTCTTGAGCCCTTACAATCCGCAATTTTTGTCCGATTTAGCTGAAATTTTTTTTGCACAGGGTGTTCTGTTATGACTCCCAACAACTGTGCGAAGTACGGTCCAAATCGGTCGAGAACATGATGTAGCTACCATATAAACCGATCTCCCGATCTGACTTCTTGAGCCGTTGCAAGCCGCGAGTTGTATTCGAATTGGCTGAATCTTTGCATATAGTGTTCTGTTATGACTCTCAACTCTCAATTTGGTCTGTAACCAGAGGGGCTCCCATATATTAGCAGAATCCATGGTGGTGGGTTCCCAAGATTCGGCCCGGCCGAACTTAGCACGCTTTCACTTTTTTTGTATACATTTTTTGCAGAATCCATGGTGGTGGGTTCCCAAGATTTGACCTGGCCGAACTTAGCACACTTTTCCTTTTTTTTTATTTAAACCATACTTTTTGAAAGTAAAGTTTTTGTAATATTCCAAGGAAGGCAATGTTTATATTTCTATATCTCGAACACATATTGTAATATGCATTATAGCGAATAGATTTAGAAAAAACATCATAAAAATAGTTTATAATGGTGCTGCATTGTTTCATTGAATGAAACTTTTTTAGAGGTAATGATTTACAGAGGTTATAAACTTTTTATAGATAGATGCCTTCTGGAAACTGCCCTCAGGAGATACATCATATCATGTTGACCTATGTATATTTTTCATGGCGATAACTTCGGATTAGTCTTCTTCAGTTAAATAAATAATAAAAAAGGAAAAACAATTCCACAAAAAGATGCGCCAACCCACCACGTATTGAATTCGAAACTCATAATTTATCCGTTCTAACTTCTTGAACAAATATTTTTCCATTGCCGCTCCTGGTTTCATTGTTGAGGGAGAATTATGTAATACAATGCCATGTTTTCTTCCTGGAAACAAGTGCAGGTGTTGGAATGGGTGTTTGGGATTATTTACATTTGCCAAACGCGGTAGTGCTACAATTATGGCCCTTTATGGTGGATGTTCGAAGGGGGAAATTTTATAGGCCAGGTTAACTGAAGTGAATTAAAAAAGAATGACATAGAGATTTAAAAACTTTTGATTTATTTATTTTAAGTACGAATATGAATTGTGTTGAAAATAAACCAAAAAGGGTTTTTATTGTTCTGCAACAAAAGTATGTTACACCTAGAATGATGGATATTTGAAAGAGCAATACAGTTATGAACGACTATTTTTAAAAGCCCCGAAGTCTGCCCTTTCTTTTCCGTCTCCGCATTTCCTATGTGCATTGCATAGATAAGTTCAGTGCTTTGCCATAGTCTGTTTTAGACTGTTTAAGTCTCCAGTAGCGACAGACTTGGCCTCTGGTGGGAATTGAATTAACAAACTCTGCTCAGACAATCCAAGCACGCTACCAATTCAACTACCGGCATAAGCCTAGTATTGACATCCGCTTTTTGCCGGAACAACTATCAAAACGCATAATAAAACCAGCAAGGAAGGGCTAAAGTCGGGCACAGCCGACAATATAATACCCCACACCACCGAGTCTACCTAGTACTTTTAATAAATAGAACCAAATCTTGTCAGACTATAACTTTGTATACTTAGCGAAATATTGAATAGAACAGCAAGTTTTTTTTATTCTGGCTGCCGCAGTGTTAAAAGGAAATAGGGTTGCCCAAAAAGTAATTGCGGATTTTTTAAAAGAAAGTAAATGCATTTTTAATAAAACTTAGAATGAACTTTAATCAAATACATAATTGCCATTTTGTTCGATAACCTTTTGCCATCTTCCTGGCAAATTTAGTATTCCACGCTCATAGAACTTCTGGCCTTTATCTGCAAAAAAACTGAACCAAATGCGATTTTATAGCCTCATCATTGCCGAAAGTTTTACCATTTAAGGAGTTCTGAAAAGATTGAAATAAATAGTAGTCTGATGGTGCAAGGTCAGGGCTTTATGGTGGATGCATCAAAAGTTCCCAGCCAAGCCCACTCAGTTTTTGGCGAGTGACCAAAGATGTGTGCGGTCTAGCGTTGTCCTGGTGGAATATGACACCTTTACGATTGACCAATTCTGGTCGCTTCTCCTTGATGGCTGTATACAATTTGTCCAATTGTTGACAGTAAACATCCGAATTAAACGTTTGGTTCCTTGGAAGCAGCTCAAAATATACCACACCCTTTCAATCCCACCAAACAGACAGCATAACCTTCTTTTGGTGGATAACAGCCTTTGAAGTGGTTTGAGCTGGTACCCATGTGGTACCCATATTAAAATTGACGCCAAACAAACAAATGTAACAAAATTTCGCGCACTTTTTTTCTAAAGCAAGCTAAAAGTAACAGCTGATAACTGACAGAAGAAAGAATGCAATTACAGAGTCACAAGCCGTTGAAAAAATTTGTCAACGCCGACTATATTACTACTCTATTACCGACAATTACTTTTTGGGCAACCCAATACATATAAGACTGTGCTAAACTCATGAATTTCATCACTCCTTAAGGAAGCATCTTTTTATTTGAGATGTAGTTTGTGTTACTTGCATTAAGAGATGGCAGGTTGTTTGGAATGTATTTAATTATTTATTTAACATAACATTTATTTGATTTTTTTGTCCCCTCTTTATCGTTGTTTGTTTGAATTTGTGATTTGTAGGTCATAGGTAAACATGGACGCAATAAAATCGTTCACCCCAGTGATATCCCACGGTCCATTCGACAAAGCGTTTGTCAAGGCAATGTGCCACAAGAGAAAAACAAATCTTGCCACAAATATTACCTTGAAAAGGATTTGTTATGTGAACGCTATTGTGTGAGTGTTTGTGTATGTTTATAAATAAATACGTATATGACAAACGCACCAGCACACACACACACTGAATCCAATGGGCCATGCAAACAGTTGTGAACAGGTAATGGGAAGCTCTTAAAATACACATATGTACTTATATGCAGTCATATACTACAAACACACACTCGCAAACCCAAATGTGATGCATAACAAAATGCTTTTGCCGTTTGTGACACTTTATCGTCGCAAAATTTATATCCGGCCAGTGGCACTTCAACTAGAGTGTTTCGAATTTCCGTTTCCGTTCTCGATTTTGGTTCGCACTTGTTTGGATGTGTAAGTGGCGCTAAAGCGTTATGGTAACTTCAAGTGCTGGCAATAGCAGAACAGAGCGGCAACAAGGCCAAGGTTCGAAAGTAGTTGAACCCACATGGACCGTTGTGCGTTTGGTAAGTAACCTCTTGAATTAATCAACAATTTATTATATTAACGCAACATAATTAATGTGTCAAATACACTCAATTGAACATTACGAACAAACGTACAATCACACACACCAATGCCTAACACTTAGATCCACTGCACACAGCCACACATTTGCCACAGAGCCAGGAAAAGCCGGATGCTAATGCATATTTATGGCCCACTACTGTGGTTTGCACATTGCTGATCGGAAGAGAAATTTACTTAGGCAAGTGTCAAAGCCATGGTCAAGGAAGCGAAGCAAACTTTAAAGCATGGGAAAGAAGAAAGCAATTGACAGAATACCATTTAATCTCGACGCGTTGTTCTTGTATTTTGTCACTTAATTTCAAGTAAAAAATAGAATAACATCATCAGGACAAGCCTTAGGATGGTCTACGATAATGGCCCAATGGAGAAAGGTACCATAAAGATCATTTAAAAAAAAAAAAAATTGTATACCCACCACCAAAGTATAGGGGTTATATTCATTTGGTCGTTCCGTTTGCAACACATCGAAATATCCATTGCCGACCCTACAAAGTATATATATTTCGTATCGTCGTAAAATTCTAAAACGATTTAACGATGTCTGTGTGTCTGTCCGTCAGTTGTAATCACCCTATAGTCTTGAATAAATGAAAAGGCGTTGAGTTGGGCCCGGACACCCACCACCTCGGGTATATATGTAAACCACCTTTTGTCAAAATCTGGTGAAAAATGCATACATTATGCCCCATAGCAGCTATATCGAAATATGGTCCAATTTGTACAAAATACTAATAAGTAGCAGTCATTGATCAATTGCGAATATCAAAATATTGGTCTATTAGTAGCTTAACACAACTCACTGTCCCAAATTTCAGCAAAATCGCATAATAAATGTGGCTTTTATGGGCCTAAGACCCTAAATCGTCAGATCGGTCTATATGACAGCTATATCAAATCTGGACCGATCTGGGCTAAATTGAAGAACGTTGTCGAAGGGCCTAACACGACTCACTATCCCAAATTTCAGCAAATGGGATAATAAATGTGGCTTTTATGGGCCTAAGACTCTAAATCGGCGAATCGGTCTTTGTGGGGACTATATGAAGGTGTAGTCCGATATAGCCCATCATTGAACTTAACCTGCTTATGGACAAAGAAAGAATCTGAGCAAAATTTCAGCTCAATATCTCTTTTTTTAAAGACTTTAGCGCATTTTTTGTCCGATTTTGCTGAAATGTGAAACAGGAAGTTGAACTAACGGCCCCGATATTGAAACCGAACATGGCCCATGTCGGACTATATTTACATGTAGCTGCCATAAAGACCGATATGACGGTTTAGGATCTTAAGTCCGTAACAGGCGCATTTATTATCTGATTTTGAAGAAATTAGAAAGAGTGAGTTGTTTTAAGCCTCCTGATATTAAACTCAAATATGGTTCAGATCGGACCATATTTACACATAGGTGTTATATACAATAGAATGATTTGCTGATTTACGGTATTAAGCCCATAAAAGCCGCAATTATTATTTCATTTCGCTGAAATTTTAATAGTGACTTGATTAAAGCCTCCCGATATCCGGCTCAAATTTAGTTCAGTTCGGCTGCCATATAGAGCGATATGCCGATTAAGGGTCTTGAGCGCTGCATTTATAACCCGATTTCGCTGAAACTTGAAAATGAGTTGCTTTAAAACTTTCGTCACCATACCTTAGTATGGTCCAGATCGAACTACATCTGGATATATCTGCCATATAGACCGATCTGCCGAAATAGGGTCTGAAGCTCATAAAAGCTTCAAACCCGCTGCGGAGCAAGCCTCCCGCTCCGAGAAAATTGGAACACAAATTTAAATATATTAAATTAACACGGAATAACTTAAGAGTTAACATTCGTAAAATCGTTACCGAAAATATATTAGAAAACCGATTTCTACCAATTTTAAAAGGTTTCGTCTTAAAACGAACATGGAACATGGAGTTGCACTAGGCCATCCGGTTGCACTAGGACATCCGGTTGCACTAGGCCATCCGGTATCCGAACCGCGTATGGCCCATATCAGACTATATTTCCATATAGCTGCCAAATGGACCGATCTGTGATCATAAGTCCTAAAATCCTCATTTGTAACCTGATTTCCCTGAAACTGTGAATTGTTTAAAACTTCTCGGCACCTGAACCGAATATGATCAAAATCAGCCTATACGTGGACAATTATTATTATTAGGAGAAATATTTTTGCCAAATGGAACAATAATTGATCCCTCTAGAGGCTTAGGAAGTAAAATCGGGAGGTTGGATTATATGGGAGTTTTATCAGGTTATAGACCGGTTTAGACCATGCTTGGTCTATAGGACCTCTAGGGGTTCAAAGAGTTCAAACGGGGGATCGGTTTATGTGGGAGCTATATACGGTTCTGGACCAATTGAGACTATAATTGACAAAAATATTGGAGGTCATAAAAGAAACCGGTTTGCAAATTTTCAGCCAAATTGGATGACAATGACAATTACGCCCTCTAGATGCTCAATCATGAAATCAATGCGGTAAATCGGTTTATATGGGCGTTTTATAGAGATATAGTCCAATATAGACTGCGACCAAGAATATCGGACTTGAAAATTGCTTGATGTTGTAAATGTAATGACAAAATTGAAGAGCGGGAGCGGAAGGAAAAAAAATTACCGGAGCGGAAAATTTTTTGCAGGAGCGGAAAAATGGTACCCGCTGCGGATCCCTGGTTATAATACCCTGAAGAAAGAGTGATAGATCCATTGATAAGAGTACATCCATACATTGATAAGACTCAGAATCACTTTCTGATTCGATTTAGCTTAGAACCACTACTGTGGTACAGGGTATTACAAGTTGGTGAATTTGTTAGTGACACCCACAAGGAAGAGAGGTAGACCCATTGATAAGTATACCGATCGACTCAGAATTGCTTTCTGACTCGATTTCTTTCTGATGTCGGTCTGTCCATGTTAATTTGTGTACAAATTACAGGTCGCAATTTTCATCCGATCATTTTGAAATTCGGTACAGGCATGTTTTTGGCCTAGAGACAGAGCCTATTGAAATTGAAAAAAATCGGTTCAGATTTATATACCTCCCATATAAAGGGTGATTTTTTTGAGGTTAGGATTTTCATGCATTAGTATTTGACAGATCACGTGGGATTTCAGACATGGTGTCAAAGAGAAAGATGCTCAGTATGCTTTGACATTTCATCATGAATAGACTTACTAACGAGCAACGCTTGCAAATCATTGAATTTTATTACCAAAATCAGTGTTCGGTTCGAAATGTGTTCATTCACCGTAACGTTGCGTCCAACAGCATCTTTGAAAAAATACGGTCCAATGATTCCACCAGCGTACAAACCACACCAAACAGTGCATTTTTCGGGATGCATGGGCAGTTCTTGAACGGCTTCTGGTTGCTCTTCACTCCAAATGCGGCAATTTTGCTTATTTACGTAGCCATTCAACCAGAAATGAGCCTCATCGCTGAACAAAATTTATCAAAATTTGAACACATTTCGAACCGAACACTGATTTTGGTAATAAAATTCAATGATTTGCAAGCGTTGCTCGTTAGTAAGTCTATTCATGATGAAATGTCAAAGCATACTGAGCATCTTTCTCTTTGACACCATGTCTGAAATCCCACGTGATCTGTCAAATACTAATGCATGAAAATCCTAACCTCAAAAAAATCACCCTTTATATGTTCGTCCGGTTTGCAGTAATAATGTAATAAAATAATCATTTGTTAACCTATTTTCTCGAAATTTGCCAGGAAGGATTTCTTGACTCTTCATAGTACTGGTGAATTTCATAGAAATTGGTTCAGATTTAGACATAGCTCTCATACATATATATCGCCCGATTTTCACTCCTAGAGCGACTGCAAGCACATTTATTCACCAATCTTCCCAACATTTTGTACAACGCCTCCCTCAACAATCTCCACAATATGCATAAAGTTTGGTCGAAATCGGTTCAGATTTAGATATAGCTCCCACATTCGTCCGATTTTGAGAAATATTACAATAAAGAGGTCATTTGCTAACCAATTTTCTCGAAATCTAGCAGCAAGGATTTTCTTATGATTCTTAATATTACTGGAGAATTTCATAGAAACCGGTCCAGGTATAGATATAGCTGCCATATAAGTATATCGCCCGATTTTCACTTCTAGAGCTACTGCAAGTGCATTTATTGACCAATATTTTCAAAATTGGACATACCGCTTACCTCGATGCCTACCACTATATCTAAGAAGTTTGGTCCATCAAAATTGGTTCAGATTAAGATGTAGCTCCCACTTTGTACCTATAGAGTAGGTGTAGGGTATTATAAAGTCGACACCGCCCGACTTTTGTCTTTCTTTACTGGTTTCATGTACCTTAAATTGTTTAGAAGTGGTTTGTGCTACTACTTTTGTTCAATTTTCGAATATATTAGATATTCTTTACTTTTATTTTCAATTTTAGTTTATATTAATTTATTTTACAATCTAGTCTATAAGAAATTTTAACTTAATTAATTAAATGAAATGAAATGAATATGGGCCTTGAAATTATTTGAGGATTTCCTAGAAATTGGTTCTGAATTAGATATAGCTCTCGTAAATATGGTTTGCCCCATATTTGTTGGCAGAGATTTTACAAGAGCTTTATTATCTTTACCTTTGTGGGTTAGTTTAGGTAGACAATTTAAAGTCCATTGTGATACCACAGTAGCGACAGACCAAGGCTTCTGGCGGGAATCGAACACCCACAACCCCTGCACTGGTAATCCAAGCACGCTACCAACTCGGCTACCGGGGTGCCACAAACTTTTCCTAAGTCTCACAAATTTTCCCAAGTCTCACCTCTATTGGGACCATGTTTGAAAAACTCAAGTTTTCTAAATTGCTACTGTACCACTGTTTAGCATTTTGCCATAAAATGCAGATAACAGGTTGTAAGTGTTCCAAATTTTCTCACCGACACCATTACCCACCTAGCCAAAGGCCAAATGTACAGGTGACATAATGTTTGGCAATTTATGGGTGTATAATGCACACACATTTCGCATAACCAAGCCCGAGTAAAGCTTTAGGTGAACACATAATGTCTTCACACATACTTCGAAGAATCCCTACATACATTCATACACTATACGTACATACATATATGAAAACAAGGAGATATTTTATGTTGCCTCTAATGAATATTCGAACACACACACAAACGCCCACATAGACACTGACTGTGTGTTTGCCCTGAAAATGGTATAGAGCTCTGGGGCGACATATGGAAGAGAACCCCATGCTGGTGGTGGTAAATAGTTTTATCTCGGCCACATGACATTCTAAATATATTTATTATTATGTTATTTGCTGCATGTTTAATGCATTCGCATTTGCATTCACACATTCATTTACATTGACATTTGCATTTGTGGTCAATTTCATAGTCGTTCTGCATTAAAATCGTTCTTGTTTTGACACTCGGCTTACAGAGTTGTTTGTCTGGTTGGGGCATGATTGGAAAGAGGCCTCATACTGTTGCGACTGATGGCAATGGATGTCTTCCAAAAAGCTAAATAGTTTAAATTGAGTTGAAGGAATTTTTTGAAATGGGTAATCTGCTGAAATCAAAAAATGTGATCCTCATCATATCAACCGGCATACTTGAAAGAGTCCAGGGATTGGGTGCGATAGCGGTGCAGAGCGAATCAAGTTAAAACTCAATGTTAGGGGGCCTCCTTATTATAGCCGAGTCCGAACGAGATAATTTTAAAGTTAGCTTTCGTTAAGTCGTTTTTGAAAGACTACTAGCGAACCGATTTCTATCAGTTTAAAAAGGTTTCGTCGTAAGTCAAAACAAACAAAAAAAGGGCTAAGTAAGGTCGGGCCCAATTTTGTATGAGTGTACCCTCCGTCATGCGTTGCATTTGCCAAGTTCATTGTACGGTTCTTCTTTAATTGCAGGGACTAAAAAAAGATCAAGCAACTAACTTCATGTATTTTTTATGAATAACTAGCTGACCTGGGCCCGCTCCGCTGCGCCTTCTTTCACTTTATATGGATTTCAGTTTAACAATATAAGTGTCTTTATCTGAATCCCATATGATCTTTATTGGTCAACGAATTTAAGTTTGGATGTAAGGTATTAAAATACTTCATTTCATTTTCTTAAAATACTTCATTTCAGCCCGATATTCTCATGATGTCTGATTTAGTGGTGTTTTCGGGGGAGAGGTGGTCCCCCAGATACTTGAACCTGAAAAATATCAGCATCGTGCTCTTCTCTCAAATACCATTTATTTAAAACCCATATTGCCATTGGCTTAAGAGGAGTTTACAGGATGAGGCGTCCCCCAAACACATGGCCCCAAAATAGATTATCAAATTCGTTTTCTAATCTCAAATATCTTTCATTTGAACCTCATATTGGCATGGTCGAAAAATTTTTTCCCTTTGGGGGTGTTTTGGGAAAGGGGGTGATGCCCCAAATACATGGTCCTACATTTCGATATCAAATTCGTATTATACTCCCAAATACCTTTATTTGAGCCCCATATTGCGATGGTCACTTTGTGACTGTTTGCTGTTTGTGGGGTATTTTGGGAAAGGGGTAGACCCCTAGAAAATTGGTCCCAAAAATGGGTATCAATTCTTGCTCTACCCTTCAAATACCTTTCATTTAAAGTCCACATTGACATGGTCGGTATATATGCCCGATTTAGGGGTGGGGATTGGGGTGGTCCCCCAAACACTAAGCCCTGAAATTAAGGGGAGGGTCCGCCCCCCTTCAAATATCAAAAAATTTAGTACCCTATTTCACCACGGGATCATTATGCACTATCTGTGAAAATTTCGGAAAATCGGTTCAGCCGTTTTAGAGTCTATATATACCCTGCACCATAGGATGGGGGTGTACTAATTTTGTCATTCTGTTTGCAACATCTCGAAATATGCGTCTGAGACCCCATAAAGTATATATATTCTTGATCGTCAGGTCATTTTAAGTCGATCAGCCATGTCCGTCCGTCTGTCTGTCAAAGCACGCTAACTTTCGAAGGAGTAAAGCTAGCCGCTTGAAATTTTGCACAGATACTTTTTATTAGTGTAGGTCGGTTGGTATTGTAAATGGGCCAAGTCGGTCCATGTTTTGATATAGCTGCCATATGAACCGATCTTGGGTCTTGAGTTCTTGAGCATCTAGAGGGCGCAATTCTTATCCGATGGTATTGAAATTTTGCATGTAGTGTTTTGGTATCACTTTCAACAACTGCGATAAGTATGATTCAAATCGGTTCATAATCTGGTATAGTTGCCATTTATACCGAATTTTGGGTCTTGAATTCTTGAGCCTCTAGAGAGCGCAATTATTATCCGATTTAACTGAAATTTTGCACTTAGTATTTTGGTATCACTGGTATAGCTGTCATATAAACCGATCTTGGATCTTGACTTCTTGAGCCAATAGGGCGCGCAATTCTCATCCGATTTGGCTGAAATTTTGCATGAAGTGTTTTGTTATGACTTTCAATAAGTGTACTAAGTATGGCGCAAATCGGTATAGAACCTGATATAGTTGCCATATAAACCGATCTGGGATCTTGACTTCTTGAACCTCTAGAGGGCGCAATTGTCTTCCTATTTGGCAGAAATTTTGTACAATGGCTTCACTCATGACCTTCAACATATGTGTCTAATATGGTCTGAATCGATCATTAGCTTGATACAGCTCCCATATAAACGTATTTCCCGATTTTGCTTCTTGAGCCCCTACAAGGCGCAATTATTATCCGAATGAACTGAAATATTACACAATGACTTCTACAATGTTCAGCATTCATTTATGGTCCGAATCGGACTATAACTTGATATAGCTCCAATACCATAACAGTTCTCATTCAATATTCTTTGTTTGCCTAAAAAGAGATACCACGCATAGAACTCGACAAATGCGATCAATGGTGGAGGGTATATAAGATTCGGCCCGGCCGAACTTAGCACGCTCTTACTTGTTATATATAAGATTTAGAAAGTTGTTGCACTTGCAAAATTTCAAGCATATTGCTTTATTCGTTTAACCGCTATTGTGGTTTCCACAGACGGACAGACAGAGGAAGGGATGGATGGACAGACATGATCGAATCGACTACGTATAAAGATGTCATGATGATCACGAATATTTATAATTTGTAGGGCCACAGATATATTGTATGTTCGGAGGGACTACAAATGAAATAGTTAGATTTGTATAACGGTATATATGCGGGCTTGGTAAAGATATAGTCCGATATAGACGACGATAAAGAATACATATAACCGGAAATGAATATTGCTCGATGGTGCAAACAGTCAATTTAAATATAGAGAAGTGAGAGCAAAACAAAAGTATTCTCGGAGCGGATCGAAAAAGTGTTTGTCGCAGTAGGAGTGTAGCGAAAAAATGTCTGTCTGCCGCATTTACTCCTGAGAATTACCAAAAATGCCCTTAGTTAAAATATCCTGCATTACGGCACTGGTGTAGGATATAAAACCAAACTAGTGTCACTTTCATCTAGGCTCAAAATACCCTTCCTGCAAGCAACACCATTGGATTCCCAATACATTTCACCACACATACATACACACATTCACACATATCGAAAACGCATTTAAATGTTGATCGTTGTCGTCGACGTCTTGTGAGCTTGTATGTTGTACAATGTGAACTGTTGGGACAATAATTTTACATTGCCACACGCCGCTATGCATGATGCAACTCAACCAGCCGCCAGGCTACCACACGAGACATGTGAACAAGGCGTCGTCGCTGTACTTGCAACCATGTCCAGATGTAAAGATGGTTACAATGTGTGTGCATGGGCTTTGAACTGCCAGTTATGGTGTGAATGGGGAAATTCCTTTGTAATGAAATGACCAACACACCAAGTGCAGCAGGACCACTGAACATTTGGTCATTACGCCGTAACTCAGCCAAACACGCACTTGTTTGGGTTAAGGGAAAGACAAACGAACGCAAACACACGCACACACACACACAAGCACTCAGCCACAAATGTGCTCTTGGAGTCTAAGAGGGGTCTTAGGACATATGCATTATTATTGCCTGCCTTCCATGGAGATGTTGCTGATGTTATTCTGGTTTGTGCCTTTATTGGACTTGAGAGTTGGTAACAAAGCAATAAATTTTAAATTGTTTTCCTGCAGTCTGGCCAGAAACAGAACTCCACAGGACATACGATATATCTCTGCATATAATTCATTACATAGGCGACTATAACGATGATGACGATGCACCATAGGCAGTATGTAAAATGCAGTTGAATGTTTTTTTTTTTTTTTTTTGTTAAGTGCTATTCTTAAATGCGTGTTAATAAAAATGTTGTTTCTATAGTGAACTTGAATTATCATGATGCCTTTGGGCAGTTTTAGCGTTTTTTAATACGCACCGTTTCAGTATGAAGAGGTTTATTAATTATGTAAATCCACCTTGGAATGTTGACAAATATAGCCAATATCGACTTCAGAGGTGCAAATTAAACTACACCTCAAGGGAAACAAGCTCAGCAGAAAAAAATTTTACTGGTTCTATATAAAAAATCACATCATCAAACACATTTAAAATTTTCCGATTTTTATACCCACCACTGTAGGATAGGGGGTATATTCATTTAGTCATTCCGTTTGCAACACATCGAAATATCAATTTCCGACCCTACAAAGTATATATACAGGGTGGCTGATGAAAGCCGCTACCAAAAAAAAATGTAATAACTTTTTTTCTATTTAATAATAATAATTTAATAATTAATTTAATTAATTAATTAATTAATTTAATTAATAATAATTTAATAATTAATTTAATAATTTAATTTAACATGAATAAAAGAAAAATGTATTCCATACACCGAAAAAAAAATGTAGCAATATTCATCATTGTAGCAATATTCATCAGCCACCCTGTATTTCGGATCGTCGTAAAATTCTAAGACGATTTAACGATGTCCGTCTGTCGGTCCGTCTGTTGAAATCACTCTAGAGCCTTCAAAACAGATACGTCTTTTTGATGCACGCTGGTTAAGTTCTTGAAAGGGCTAAATCGGACTATATTTGGATGTAGCTGCTATATAGACCGATTTTCCAATAAAGGGTTAGATGCCCATAAAAACTTTATTTTTCATTCGATTTTGGTTTGATATGGTTCAAATCGGACAGTATTAAGATGTAGGTACCATATAATGTAGATGGATCTGCGGATAAAGGGTCTGAAGACCATAAATGCTTTATTTATTACCCGATTTCGCGGAAATTTGAAACAGTGAGTTATTTTAAGCCTCCCGACATCTGACATAAATATGGATAAGATCGGTTTATATTTAGATATAGCTGCCATATAGACCGATCTGGCGATAAAGGGTCTGAAGCTCATAAAAGCTTAACTTATTACCCGATTTCGCTGAAATTTAAAAAAAATGGGTTATTTTAAGCCTCCCGACATCTGACCCAAATATGGTTCATACAGGACTGTATTTAGATATAGCTGCTATATAGATATAGACTGATATGTCGATAAGGGGGTGTGAAGCCAATAAAAACCTTATTTATTAGCCGATTTTCCTGAAATTTTAAACAGTGAGTATATTAAGACCTCGCAACATCTGCCATATAGACCGATCTGCCGATAAGGGGTCTGAAGCCCATAAAAGCTTTATTTATTACCAGATTTCGCTGAAATTTGAAAAAATTAGTTTTTTGGAGCCTCACGATATCCGACATTAAAATGGTTCAAATCGGTTTATAATTGGATATATCTGCCAAAGAGACCTCTATTTTGCTCAAAAAAATTTAATAGTGATATATATATTAGACCACTCAATGTCCGTGCCGAATTTGGGTGCAAAGTTCGGCCGGGCCGAATCTTATATACCCTCCACCACGGATCGCATTTGTCGAGTTCTTTTCCCCCGCATCTCTTCTTAGAAAAAAAGGATAATAAAAGAAAAGAAACAATTAAATTATATGTTGGCGACCTGTTAAAATGTCAGCCAATTCGATTAAGAATTACGACCTTTGGGGGCTCAAGTAGTAAAATAGAGAGATCGATTTATATGGGAGCTGTATCGGGGTATAGACGGATTCAGACCATAATATACACGTATGTTGATGGTCATGAGAGGATTCGTCGTATAAAATTGCAGGCCAATCGACAATAATTGCGACCTCTAGAGACTCAAGAAGTCAAGATTCCAGATCTGTTTATATGGCAGCTATATCAGGTTATGAACCGATTTGAACCTTAATTGGCACAGTTGTTGAAAGTCATAATAAAATACATCATGCACAATTTCAGCCAAATCGGAGAGGAATTGCGCCCTCTAGAAGCACAAGAAGTCAAGTCCCCAGATCGGTTTATATGACAGCTATATCAGATTACGCACCGATTTGAACCACACTTGGCACAGTTGTTGGATATCATAACAAAATACTTCGTGCAAAATTTCATTTAAATAAAAATGTTTAAAAAACCACAATTTGCCAACAGCTGCCGGAAGCTCAATCTACCTTATATCTAACATCCTAACCAATCCTAAGGAATATTGAAGCCTCTTGGAGCTGAAGAAAAATCAGTTTATGTGCGGGCTATATCTAGTTGTGAACTTATCCCGAAATTATCTGGTGTAGATGTTGAAGGGGATTGGTGTTCTTTGTATCTTTGACAAGTCAAGGCGACCATGAACGTACATATTTCGGGGTGTTATAAACGAAATGATGAGGGTGTCCTACCCCAAGGTTCGGTTTATCAATTCTTGTTCAGAATTGAAAAATATTTCCCGATTTCACGGGAAATGAAAGACACCGGGAAGAGAAAATCCCCATTTCATCATCCAGCTTCCGATTATTATATCGTTTACATGTTAGAATGTTACAATGACTCGAACCTTTGCCCTTCATGGACATACCATCCTACTTAGAGGCGTACCAACTACAAGGCGTAAATTCTCATTTCCATAGCATAGGGGAGACATATTTTAAAGGTACGAGTTATTATATTAGTAGAAAACAATAAATTTCAAAATGAAAGACTCAAAAGATGGATGCTACTAATAACATAAAATACCGACTGGTTGATTAAGACCAACACCAAGCAGGGCCATCAGGCTACTATGAAATAAACGAGTTACCATTGAGACTCATCCATTGCCCTGTCTGTTAAGCTGTTTGGTAGTACGGCTGTCTGACTAGGTGATGTGTGCAATGATTGATGACATCATTTGCTTCAAGTGGAAGTATTGCTTTAATTATTTAAAAATTCGTTACTGAATCTATTGCCGTTAATTCTTTTGCCTTTGACTGGGTCACAACTATGATGCTAGGCAGGGTTGCCGTTGAGAATTTTGAAAAGTTCGCAAAAAAATTCGATTATTTCTAAAAAAGTGGTTTTCTTAAAAAAGACCCACAATGATTATGTCCATGTCATATCTTTCAATTCAGGCCAAAAAAAAAAAATCAGTGAGAATGTTGCTGTATCGTTATCCATTTACGGTAACGCGACGATTGGGATCGTCGATGAAGAAGTGTGCATTAATGATGCCGTCGGCATACAAACCTCACGAAACAAAAATTTTTTATGTGGATAAGGTGTTGATTCGTAGCGAACATGTGCAATTTCAGATAACCAATAAAGTATATTTTGCTTATTGACGAACACATTAAACCAAAACAAGTAAAAGGGCGTTTAGTTCGGCCGAGCAGAATATTGGATACAGTGAACTATGTTCACTGTCCCAAATTTCGGCGAAATCGGACAATAAATTCACCTTTTATGGCCCCAAAACGTTAAATCGATCGGTCTATATGGCAGCTATATCCAAATCTGGACCGATCTAAGCCAACTTGAAGAAGAATATTGAAGGGCCCAACACAACTCACTGTCCCAAATATTGGCGACATCGGACAATAAATGCACCTTTTATTGGCCAAAAACCTTAAATCGAGAGATCGGATCAAATCGAATCGAGACATCAAATCTGGACCGATATGGGCCAAATTGAAGAAGGATGTAGAAGGTGCTAACACAACTCACTGTCCCGAATTTTGGCAAAATTGGACAATAAATGCGCCTTTTATGGGGGCAAAATCTTACATTGAGATATCGGTCTAAATGCCAGCTATATCCAAATCTGGACAGATATGGGCCATATTAAAGAAGGACGTCGTGTGGCCTAACACAACTCACTGTCCCGAATTTTGGCAAAATTGGACAATAAATGCGCCTTTTATGGGGGCAAAACCTTACATCGAGATATCGGTCTATATGGCAGCTATATCCAAATCTGGACCGATATGGGCCAAATTAAAGAAGGACGTCGTGTGGCCTAACACAACTTACTGTTCCAAATTTCACCAAAATCGGATAATAAATGTGGCTTTTATGGGCCTAAGACCCTAAATCGGCGGATCGGTGTATATGGGGGCTATATGAAGATGTGATCCGATATAGCAGAGCAGAAACAGAGTAGAGACAGATACATATATATCTCGAAAATCGATTGGAAAGTTAAGAATACAACCACAAAATAAAAGCGTTTTGGAATTCTTCTTCTATTTGATGCTAAAAAGGTTGGAAATTCCGACTTTAGTTGGACAACGGTAACACTGACGCTTTCGTTGGGTCATTGCATCAATGGAAGTTTCGTTCATCAACTTCATTGCATTGTAATCTGGGACATCCTTGAAGCAACAGGCGTCCTTTCATGGCTTTATCTTAACTTCACGACTCACACATCATTTTTGTGGACACGTCTGTGTGAAGGCCCGATAAAAGTTCGTTAAACGACCATATCCTCATTGAAAAACTAAACAACAAAAAGTCAGTGGGCCGGTCTGGCCTACAATGTCTGAAAGGTCTAGCAGACAACATTTAGCCATTGTATGGCTGCCATGGAACTTGAAGGCAGGCAGCCAGTCAGACGGCCAGCCAGCAGAGAGTTCATTGCAAATGAGTCGCCAACTTTGTTGGGAACTTTTAGGCGGAAATAGGCTGTGTAACCTAATGAATTACCGACACTCTTGCACATGCACACTCATGCACATCGTTGGCGAGACATATGTGGTGGGCAGACCGTAGGAAGTAGCCCGCATCCGGTTATAACAGCATAACGCTTCCAATGATCCCAATGTGTGGCGTTTAATAGCAGACAATAGGTTGGAGGGTGGTAAATAAGGCGTTAACATCTCCACTGATGTGAAATGTAAACTTTCCTAAATTGACATCATCATCGTCATCGTCATCAGAGATTATGATAGAGACAGCAAGGAATGCAGTATGGTAAATGAAACTCAAAGGGTCTTGTTGCATATTAAATTAAGATATAAATTTAAACTTATTTTGAGGCAGAAAATGTTAAATACTAAATACCAAAAATTATTTCAATTTAGGACAGAAAAGAGAAGTATTTGCCATTAGAAGGGATTTATACTAATTTGTAACTCCATTTGTAATACACCAAAAAAATAATTTCCAATCCTGTTATGTGTATAGATTTGAAGTCCATTGAAGTTCATAGGCATGTTAGTTTTGAAGTAGCCTTAAGGTGGGTATTAAGATCAGTTTTCACATTAAGATCAGTTAGAAATAAGTTAAAAGGACGGGTCAAACTTTGGATACCCACCATCTCGGGTATATATGCAAACCACCATCCGTCAAAACCTGGAGAAAAATGCATACCTTATGCCCCATAGCAGCAATATCGAAATATTGTATTTTGTTTATAACAAAATAATGGTCTTTTTATTAGCCATATTCAAAATTAAACCGATCTGAACCATATACGACACAGATGTCGAAAAGCCTAACATAAGTCACTGTGTCAATTTTTAGTGAAATCCGATTATAAATGCGCCTTTTTTGTGGGCAAGATTTTAAATGGAGATATCAGTCTACATGGCAGCTATATCAAAATCTAGACCGATTTGGGTCAAGTTGCAGAAAAATTTCGAAAAACCAAACACAAAGCACTGTCCCAAATTTCGGCGAAATCGGAATTGGCCTTTTATGGCCCAAACCATAAATCGAAAGATTGGTCTATATGGCAGCTACATTCAAATCTGGACCGATCTGGGCCAAATTGAAGAAGGACGTCGAAGAGCCTAACTAAACTCACTGTCTCAAAATTCAGCGACATCAGACAATAAATGTGCCTTTTATGGCCCCAAAACCTAAAACCGAGATATCGGTCTATATGGCAGCTATATCCAAATCTGGACCGATCTATGCGATATTGCAGATTTATGTCAAGGGGCTTAACATAATTCACTGTCCCAAATTTCGGCGACATCGGACAATAAATGTGCCTTTTATGGGCTCAAACCCTTTAATCGAGAAGTCGGTCTATATGACAGCTACATCCAAATCTGAACCGATCTCGGCCAAATTAATGAAGGAAGTCGAAGGGCCTAACGCAACTCCCTGTCCAAAATTTCAGCAAAATCGGATAATAAATGTGGCTTTTATAGGCTTAAGACCCAAAATAGGAGGATCGGTCTATATGGCAGCTATAACCAAATCTGAACCGATCACGGCCAAATTAATGAAGGAAGTCCAAGGGCCTAACGCAACTCACTGTCACAAATTTCAGCAAAATCGGATAATAAATGTGGCTTTTATTGGCCTAAGACCCAAAATAGGAGGATCGGTCTATATGGCAGCTATAACCAAATCTGAACCGAACACGGCCAAATTAATGAAGGAAGTCCAAGGGCCTAACGCAACTCACTGTCACAAATTTCAGCAAAATCGGATAATAAATGTGGCTTTTATTGGCCTAAGACACTAAATTGGCGGATCGGTCTATATGGGGGCTATATCAAGATATAGTCCGATATAGCCCATCTTCGAACTTAACCTGCTATCTCTGTTATAATATCTCTATTTTTAAAGACTGTAGCGTGATTTCAACAGACAGACGGGCAGACGGACGGACATGTCTAGATGGTCTTAGATTTTCATGCTGATCAAGAATATATATGGAAATTTCGATGAGTTGCAAACGGAATGACAAAATGAATATACCCCCATCCTTCGGTGGTGGGTATACAAATATTGGTGGATGAATTGTTAAAAAAAAGACGCGATCAGTTTGAATGCTTTAACAACACTGCCTTTATTTAATTTAAATTTTCTCTACTTTTTACTTTTCCAAATCTTACTAGACTACTTACCTTCTAAAGGGCTGTTTATCTATCTTTGTACCCTACACTACTACTGTGGTACGGGGTATTATAGAGTTGTGGATTTGTTAGATAAGAATACGGATCGGCTTAGAATCACTTCCTGATTCGATTTAGCCATGTCCGTCTGTCTGTCTGTCCATGTATTCTTGTAATCAAGGTGGCATTTGTTGTTCGCAGGTCGCATTTGTTGTTCGATTTTAAAAAAAAATTGAGTAAGTCTCTTTCTTGGTCCAAGGACGCTATTGATTTTGAAAAAAATCGGTACGGATTTTGATATAGCTCCCATATATAACTTTCATCCGATATGTCCTTTGAAGGCTGTAGGAGCCACAATTTAGTCCGATCTTTACCAAATTTGGACGAAGTGTTTTTTTTTGATGTCCCAATATGTGTGCAAAATTTCATCATAATCGGATCAGATTTATATATAGCTCCCATATATATCTTTCATCCGACATAGACTTTGAAGGCCGCAGAAGGCACAATTTTAGTTCGATCCTTACAAAATTTGGCACAGCGTGTCTTTTTTGACGTCCCACTATGTGTGCAAAATTTCATCAGAATCGGATCAGATTTATATATAGCTCCCATATATATCTTTTATGCGTTTCGACTCTTAAGGCTGTAGAAGGTACAATTTTCGTACCATCATAAGAAAATCGTACAGGGATATAAGTGTTATACAGGGTGGCTGATGAAAGCCGCTACCAAAAAAAAATGTAATAACTTTTTTTCTATTTAATAATAATAATTTAATAATTAATTTAATTAATTAATTAATTAATTTAATTAATAATAATTTAATAATTAATTTAATAATTTAATTTAACATGAATAAAAGAAAAATGTATTCCATACACCGAAAAAAAAATGTAGCAATATTCATCATTGTAGCAATATTCATCAGCCACCCTGTATATTAAAAGTATTACGTAGACTCGGTGGTGTAGGGTATTATAAAGACTTTTGCCTTTCCTTACTGTTTTTTTTCTATTTTCTCCCACTGTGAGATATGAGGTGAAACTTAGCAAAGATTCGTTTGTTGTTCATCGGCAGATTATGTTCGAAGATGAGCTATATTGGACTTAATCTTGATAAAGCCCCCATATAGACCGATCTGCCGATTTAAGGTGTTAGGCCCACTGAAGCCGTATTAATTATACAATTTGCTGAAATTTTACACTGTGGGTTTTGTTCGAGTCCGTTTTCAATTCGACCTAGATTGGTCTATATTTGGATATAGCTGCCATGTATACCGATCTCTCGAATAATGGCATTGGCACATTTATTTTCCGACTTTGCCGAAATTTAGCGCAATGAGTTGTGTTAGGTTCCTCGACATTTGTATTAAGTTTGATCAAGATTAGACTATATTTAGATATAGCTGGCATGTTTACCGATCTCCTGATTTAAGATCTTGGAAGCATAAAAGCAGCGTTTATTAGCCGATTTCGCTGAAATTCGGTATAATGAGTTTTATTAAACTGTTAAATAGGGTAGAGATCGGACTACATTTGAATATAGTTGCCATTTAGACCAGTATTCTGTTTTACCGTCTTCAACAGTGAATTGTATTAGAACCCTCGATATCCATCGCAAGTTTGGCCCAAATCCGACCAAATTTCGATATATGATGAATTTTTTTCATAACCAACCTAACTCAATGCATTTTTACTCGTTTATAGAAAACATATATCATATAAACATTTCATTTACCCATTTTCATTTAAGTGAAACAAAAATTGAGATTTCAAGAAGTCAAATCAGAGAATCGGCTGGGTTCGTACCTTTATTTTCACAAGGCAAGATCACCTTCCCATTTTATCTACCAACCATCTACTGAGCATTACTACGGCAATAGTTATATCTAATGCATTTCCGTTATATCTAATAGTTATATCTAATGCATATATTCTTGATAAGCGTAAAAATCTAAGACGATCAAGCCATGTCCTTCCGTCTGTTTGTTGAAATCACGCTACAGCCTTTAAAAATAAAGATATTGAGCTGAAACTTTGCACATATCCCTTTTTTGTTCATAAGGAGGTTAAGTTCGAAGATTGGCTATATTGGACTATATCTTGATATAGCCCCCATATAGACCGATCCGCCGATATAGGGTCTCAGACCCATAAAAGTCACATTTATTATCCGATTTTGCTGAAATGTGGGACAGTGAGTTGTGTTAGGCCCTTTGACATCTTTCGTCAATTTGGCTCAGATCGGTTCAGATTTGGATATAGCCATCATATAGACCGATCCTGCGATGTTGGGTCTCGGGCCCATAAAAGCCACATTTATTATCCGATTTTGCTGAAATGTGGGACAGTGAGTTGTGTTAGGCCCTTCGTCTTCTTTCTTCAATTTGGCCCAGATCGGTCCCGTTTTGGATATATCTGTGATATAGACCCATCCGCCGATTTAAGGTCTTAGGCCCATTAAAGTCACATTTATTATTCAATTTTGCTGAAATTTGGGACAGTGAGTTGCATTTGGACTTTCGACAATTTTCTTCAATTTGGCCCATATCGGTCCAGATTTGGATATAGCTGCCATGTAGACCGATATCTCGATTTAAAGTCTTGACACAGTGACTTATGTTAGGCTTTTCGACATCCGTGTCGTATATGGTTAAGATCGGTTTATTTTTAGATATACTATTAAAAAGACCAATATTTTGTTATACACAATTAAACAATGACTAGTACTTATAAGTATTTGGTCCAAATCGGAACATATTTCGATATTGCTGCTTTGGGCCATGAGGTATGCATTTTTCACCGGATTTCGACAAAAGGTGGTTCACATATATACCCGAGGTGGTGGGTATCCAAAGTTCGGCCCGGCCGAACTTAACGCCTTTTTAGTTGTTGTGTTCGCTTTAAGATTTCTTCAACATTTTATTCACAATGGTACGGTATGAAAAGGTTGGTAAAATTAGTCTAATAGAGTCAATTATTGGTTAAACATGAGAAGAATGATAAGATGATAAAGCTGAAACCATACCCATATTTATCCACCGTGCAATGTGTGTGTGTGTGTATTTGTGTCTGTGTCTAATAAAATTCTTTAATTAATATTTTAATGTTTTTCTAAGCTGATTATGATTATTTTTCAATTCCACTGATGATACTGGAGATGATAACAAAATTAATTCGCAAAAATATTGAATGGCTTTGGCTTACAGCTATCCAATGCAGAAATAATTGAAATGCAATAGAGATGAAATGTATGCTGATGCTTATGGGAATAATGATGATGATGATGATGATAATGATGGTTGTGGAGTTGCATAAACCAATGAGCCTGGAGTCTCATAACATGACATTTGCCCTAAGTAACATATGGACCACATGATAGACCTTTATGTTGACATATAAAAAAGATAGTCGTCTAAATGTCATTAACATTTTATGGCTCAGTCGTTCATTTCCATGTCAAAAATTGATAATTGTGAGTTAATCTAAATGGCAATGTTGTAGGTATTACTATGGCTTACCATTAGCCGCTAAGTGAGCAGCGTCAACCGCTCGAACTTTGCCAATGTAAATGAGCACTTTCATTTAATTAAAACCATTTTCATAATTCAAATTTAATGCCAAACATATTTAAGAGGTTTTTCGGTGTCAATATGTCAGTCGGAGTCGCAGTCGGGGCTGGGTGCATATTGGCTGCTCCGTAATTATGTTATGGAGCCGCAATACATGACCGTAATAGGGCAGCAAATACAAAAATAATGAGTGAAATCTATTACACAACTAATTAAGATTTGCAATGGGCAAAAAGTATCGGTGACAGTGCATTCCGAGTGCCATGTAATTCATTTAAACAAATGTCATTAGCTGAGCCGATTCCAATTGACTTTTTTTCCAATGAAAGTGACATACAGAGCGAAGTAATGAGTTGCAGTAGGATTGGCAAAATAAAGTAGGGAAAACTGGACATGCGTTGAAAAATATCAGATTCTAAAAAACCACGATCCACATCGAGTACAGGCGGTCATATAATACAATCTTAAGTTGATGACAATAACTTTCGTTGTTTGTCTGGTCCATATGTCGTCAATGCCAAAGTGTATTCTTGGTAATTTCCAGAATATAGCGATCGTAGATTCAAGAGTTCTTAACTTATACAAATGGCAAAATTTTCCAGTGTACATTCCATTAAGGAACAGCAAGGATACTTCTCGCATATAAATAAGTGCTGTCTGATACAAGTTTAAGCTCAATGATAAGTTACCTCCTTTCTATTGTCTAGTTCGAACTGCTTGCTGCAGTAGATAAGTTTACACTGCTGGTCGGAATGGGATCCATTAGTTGTTGCCCATCATCGTTTACCTAAATATCATTGAATGAATCGGCCCTATTGCAATTCTGTTCCCGAATTTTGAGTGAGATAGTAGTGTCCTATTAGATCAAAATCAGGGTGACAGAGAATGTTGCATTGAGACCCATATTGTTCTGATTTAGTATTATTATTAAAGAATTTTATGAAAATGTCTTTAGATATAGCTACCATGGTGGCGAATGACGTATGTGTGAATTATTATTTAATAGTAATCATTCACACCCATGTTCTGTAAATTTCATAAAAAACGTATTTTAAATATTTAGTGCTGTGTCAGAGATTGTCGTCATATCATCGCTGTTACTAATTAAATGGGATCTTTGTTTTTCACCAAGACTTCTGACACAAAATATGAGGAACCCATGAATTGTCCAATACCAGCGATACCAGGTTATAGACCGATTTGGGCCGTACTTGGCACAGTTGCTAAAAGTCATAACGGAACACCACATGCAAAATGTCAGCCAAAGAGGACAAATATTGAGGCTTGTAAGTGCTCAAGAAGTCAAATCGGGAGATCGCCTTATATGGGCACTATATCATGTTATAACCGATTTGGACCGTAGTCATAACAAATTTCAGTTAAATCGGACAAAAATTGCGGCTTATAAGGGCTCAAAAAGTCAAATCGAGAGATCGGTTTATATGATAGCTTTATCTAAATCCGAACCGAAATGGCCCATTTGCAATCCCCAACGACCTATGTAAGTAAGTATCTGTGCAAAATTTCAAGCGACTAGCTCTACGCGTTCAACCACTATCGTGATTTCGACAGACGGACGGAGATAGCTAGATCGACTCAGAACGTCAAGGCGATCAAGAATATGTATTCTTTATGGGGTCTTAGACGAATATTTCGAGGTGTTACAAATGGAATGGATTAGATTAGTGTACCCCCATCATATGGTGGTGGGTATAAAAGGGATATCGAATATAGCTGTCCCAAATTTTAGAGAAATCGGATAATAAATGCGCCATGGGCACAAAACCTTATATCGGCAGATCGGTATTCATAGCAGCTATATGCAAATCTGGACCAATCTGAACCAAATTGAAGAAATATGTCGAGTTCCTCTCCCAAACTTCATCGAAATCGGAAATAAATGCGCCTTTTATTGGCCCAAGACCTTAAATCGAGAGATCGGTCTATATGGCAGCTACATCAGAATCTTGACCGATCTGTGCGAAAATGGAGAAGGATGTTGAAGGGCCTAACACATATATATGCCCATAAAAGCCACATTTATAATCCGATTTTGCTGAAATTTGGGACAGCGAGTTGTGCTAAGCTCTTCGACATCCTTATTCAATTTGGCTCAGATTGGTCCAGATTTTGGTATAGCTGCCATATAGACCGATCCGTTGATTTAGGGTCTTAGGCCTAAGCCACATTTATTAACCGATTTTTGGTAGGCCCTTCGACATCCTTCTTCAAATGTGCATTTATTGTCCGATTTTGCCAAAATTTTTGACAGTGAGTTGTGTAAGGCCTTTCGACATCCTTTTTCAATTTGGCACAGATCGGTTCAGATTTGGATATAGACCGATCTCTCGATTTAAGGTTTTGGGCACATACAAGGCGCATTTATTATCCGATGTCGCCGAAATTTGGGATAGTGAGTTGTGTTAGGCCCTTCGACGTTCTTCATTAATGTGGCCTTGATCGGTCCAGATTTGGATATAGCTGCCATATAGACCGTTCTCTCGATTTAAGGTTTTGGGCCCATAAAAGGCGCATTCATTGTCCGATTTTGCCAAAATTTGGGACAGTGAGTTGTGTAAGGCCTTTCGACATCCTTTATTGTCCGATGTCGCCGAAGTTTGAGACAGTAAGTTGTGTTAGGCCCTTCGACATCCTTTCTCAATTTGACCCAAATCGGTCCAGATTTAGATATAGCTGCCTAGCTAGAAAATAGCTGTTATGGGGCATAAGGTATGCATTTTTCACCGGATTTTGACGAAAGGTTGTTCTTATATATACCCGAGGTGGTTGGTATCTAAAGTTCTGCCCGGCCGAACGCCTTTTTACTTGTTTAACATTAAATGGGGTAAAAATGTTTTCAACAAATTGAAAACTCATACAAGACCATAGGTAGATTTATTTTTCAAAAAATAGTTAAGTATGCAACAAATGCGGCATGTACTCTAGGGTGGGTTGAATTGAATGGATGAAAAAAAAAGGACAAATCGTATAGCAAAACATAAACTATTTACATACAATTCTAAGAAGTTTCCCCGAAGAAACCATGTATCTAAAATTCTAATACGCGCCTCTCGACTATACAATTTTTTATATCCCCCCACTATAGAATGGGGGTATACTAATTTCGTAATTCCGTTTGCAACACCTTGAACTATGCGTCTAAGACCCCACAAGGTATATATATTCTTGATCTTCATGGCATTTAAAGTCGATCTAGCCATGTCCATCCGTCAGTCTGTCCATGTTTTGATATAGCTGCCATATAAACCGATCTTGCGTTTTGCCTTCTTGAGCCTCTACAGGACGTAGTTATTATCCAATTTGGCCAAAATAATGGCTATTAGAGTCTAAACATGTCATATGGGATGAAAGATATATATGGGAGCTATATCTAAAACTGAACCGATTTTTAAAAATTATGCACACATTTTGGAATATTTGAACCGATTTTGTTCAATATCAATAGCTTTCGTCCTCGGACCAAAAAAGTGACTGGTGCAAAGTTTTGCGATAATCGAACAACAAATGCGACCTGTTCTTTGATCACCAGTATAACAAATATCGAATATCGAAAGAACATGAAAAAAATTTTGAAGTCGAGAGGCTCGGAGAAATATTTTATTTTAGATAAATGGTTTTTTTGGAGAAACTTCTTAGGATTGTATGTAGCTTAGGTGTTTGCCATACGATTTAAAAAGACGCGGCCTAATGTACTATTCGTATTTTATATATTGGGATCAAACGGGAAAAAATTTAAAACAAAAAGTATTTTTGTTTTATGGAACACTCTAATACTCGTACACAAACACATAAAGAAATTAATATTTTATGGACCCTAATTTAGTCACATAATATTTGAATTGTTGCATAAGTTCTACCAATAGATGTTTATTTGAATGAATAATCATTGCTCTTATAAGTATGTGTCACTGAATGTGTATCAGTGTGAAACATGCATATGAGCATATACTTATGGCTTAGTTAATTTAATATTTATATACAAATTCAACCTTTTTTTCATTTGATTGCCATAAATTTGCTCTTCCAGGATACTATTCACTTTCCAACAGATTTATTTACTCATATATATCTCGCATTCATGGAAGGATAATCCAAGAAAATCCTTTTGTATCTTTTTAAAACTTTTCCCCATAAATCACATTTCCTTTTTAAATCTGTTCACGCACAAACGCACACATACGCACACACACTCATATACTCTCAGTTACTTTGTGTCTTGCAAAAGTTATTTATGGCAATGTTCTTAGAAAATTACCCCATCCCTGTGTAGTTTGAAAGTGAAATGGTAAAAAGGATAATTTAAACAGATAGAAAAATATGCATTTAATGTGATTTAAATTCATTACTTCAAGAACTAAATATGTGGAGATGTTTTGTATTAGGCACTTTATCATTTTATTTTGTTGCCTGAATTCTTATATTGTCACCATTTATTTTAGCGAAATATTTGCAGCAAAAATAAATGACCATAAATTTTTTGAGCAGCTTTAAAATTGGTAATATGCTTATATATATATTAGGGTAGGCGGTTTGAAATTCTAAAGGGGCCCTTCTCGTTTCCAATGCATGGGATTCCACTGAGCAAAAAAGTCCATTCGATCATTCGTCTAACGTGAAAATCGTGCTGCCAGAATTTGACTTGCAGTTTTTTTTCAGTCTTTTGTCATGTTGTTAGACCCTCCACCATAGAATGGGGGTATACTAATTTCGTCATTCTGTTTGTAACACCTCAAAATATGCGTCTGAGACCCCATAAAGTATATATATTCTTGATCGTCATGTCATTTTAAGTCGATCTAGCCATGTCCGTCTGTCCGTCCGTCTGTCTGTCGAAAGCATGCAAACTTTCAAAAGAGTAAAGCTAGCCGCTTGAAATTTTGCACAAATACTTTCTATTAGTGTAGGTCAGTTGGGATTGTAAATGGGACAAATCGGTCCATGTTTTGATATAGCTGCCATATAAACCGATCTTGGGTCTTGATTTCTTGAGCCTCTAGAGAGCGCAATTCTCGTCCGATTTGACTGAAATTTTGCACTTCCAACAACTGTGCGAAGTATGACTGAAATCAGTTCATAATCTGGTATAGCTGTCATATAAACCGATCTTCGATCTTGATTTTTTGAGCCAATATAGCGCGCAATTCTCATCCGATTTGGCTGAAATTTTGAATGAGGTATTTCGTTATGACTTTCAATAACTGTGTTAAGTATGGCGCAAATCGATACATAACCTGATATAGCTGCCATATAAACCGATCTGGGATCTTGACTTCTTGAGCCTCTAGAGGGCGCAATTCTCATCCGATTTGGCACAAATTTTGTACAACGGCTTCTCTCATGACCTTCAACATACGTATCTAATATAGTCCGAATCGATCTATAGGTTGATACAGCTCCCATATAAACCTATCTCTCGATTTTGCTTCTTGAGCCCCAACAAGGCGAAATTCTTATCCGAATGAATTGAAATATTACACAGTGACTTCTACAATGTTCAGCATTCATTTATGATCTGAATCGGACTATAACTTGATATAACTCCAATGGCATAACAGTTCATATCCAATATTTTTTGTTTTGAGATTCCGCAAATAGAACTCGACAAGTGCGATACATGGCGGAGAGTGTATAAGATTCGGCTCGGCCGAATTTAGTACGCTCTTACTCGTTTTTTGACATTGGATGGATGGTTTAAGACTTCATAAACGTTTGGTCTTTAAGGAAGTACTCCAAAGAATTCATATTGGACATACCGATAACCTCCAAAAAGAAAATTTTAAGTTAGGAATTCCGTGCTACTTACAAAATCCTTGTTTGTTTTGCATACCACTCCCCTAAGTTGGTTCATGTCTGGCATTGGGTCCCCACCTAATTACCGGTGTCTTTTAGCCGCGAAAGCCGGGCAATGACATAGGTCAAACGCTGAAAAAATAGAAAAAGTCTATAACGTTTTATCTGTTGAATGATGAATAATAGCAGGTTAAAGATTGAAGAAGTGTAAAGTGGCCATCTTTGACACCCTGTATCTCACCCGAATTACAGATATATACCAGCAGCATTTGTAGAAAGTACATAGGCATTCAGCCATTTTCCTGAAGCCCAATGCAGTGTTCTACAAATATTGCTAATTTTTTGATCTATTGAACCGATTTGCTTAATTTAGGACTCTGGAGTTAGAGTTAGAGACGCACTGCTGGACGCACAGCGGGACGCACTGCTGGACGCACTGCGGACGCACTGCGGGACGCACTGCGGGACGCACTGCGGGACGCACTGCGGGACGCACTGCGGGACGCACTGCGGGACGCACTGCGGGACGCACTGCGGGACGCACTGCGGGACGCACTGCGGGACGACTACGAACTCGGCCTTTTCATTGAGTTTAAACTTGAATCGGAAAGCACTCATTAATGTGTGAGAAGTTTGCCCCTGCTAGGTTATTGCTGTTTTTATACCCACCACCGAAGGATGGGGGTATATTCATTTTGTCATTCCGTTTGCAATATATCGAAATATCCATTTCCGACCCTATAAAATATATATATTCTTGATCAGCGTAAAAATCTAAGACGGTCTAGAAATGTCCGTCCGTCTGTCTGGTGAAATCACGCTACAGTCTTCATAAATAGAAATATTGAGCTGAAACTTTGCACAGATTCTTTTTTGTCCATAAGCAGGATAAGTTCGAAGATGAGCTATAACGGACTATATCTTCGTATAGCCCCCATATAGACCGATCAGCCGATTTAGGGTCTTAGGCCCATAAAAGCCACATTTATTATCCCAATTTGCTAAAATTTGGGACATTGAGTTGCGTTAGGACCTTCGACATCCCTCGGCAATTTGGCTCAGATCGGTTTAGATTTGCATGTAGCTGCCATATAGACCGATCCACCGATTTAGGGTCTTAGACCCATAAAAGCCACATTTATTATCCGATTTTGCTGAAATTTATGACAGAGAGTTGTGTCAGGCCACAAGACATTCATCTTTAATTTGGCCCAGATCCAGATGTGGATATAGCTGCCATATAGACCGATCCTCTGATTTAGGGTCTTAGGCCCATAAAAGCCACATTTGTTATCTGATTTTGCTGAATATGGGAAAGTAAGTTGTGTTAGGCCCTCCAACATCCTTCGTAAATTTGGCTCCGTTCGTTCCAGATTTGGATATAGTTGCATATAGACCGATCCCCCGATTTAGGGTCTTAGGCCCATAAAAGCCAAATTTATTATCCGATTTTGTTGAAATTTGAGACAGAGAGTTGTGCCAGGCCACTAGACATTCTTCTTTAATTTGGCCCAGATCGGTCCAGATTTGGATATAGCTGCCATATAGACCGATCCTCCGATTTAGGTTCTTAGCCCCATAAAGGCAACATTTATTATCCGATTTTGGTGAAATTTGGGACAGTGAGTTGTGTTAGGCTTTTCGACATTTTTCTGCTGTCTTCCTGAGCATATTTGTGCTATATTTCATAGTGAAGGGTAGAAAGATGAGATTCGACCCGGTTGTTGTGGTTTTACTTGTTTCGGTTGTACAGTTGAAACCGGATAAGAGAAACGCTAAAAAACTTAATTTGCTTTTCCTTGTGAGTAATTTTGAGTATCAGTTGCGATATTAGTTCCATATAAAAACAGAGTTTGGGGAGTGAAAACTTTTTCCGCTAAGCGATTTCCATTTTAGCGAAATTCGCTAATTGCTATGCGGTTTCGACCATACTCATTATTCGAAAGACCTTTGTTAATGTCAATGTCTTTTAAGAATTGTTCGTTGACCTGTTATACCTATTTCGGTGTAATTTACTTAATTATATTCCTTAAATAAAGTAATGTTACATTTGGTTTGACAGTAAATGAATTTTTATCTACATACACAATGTTACGGTTCTTTTGCCCAAATGCCATCTATAATTTTTGGGAGTTATATATTCATACATTCTCCTTATACCAGAATGTATATCATTTATTGAACTCCATTGTTTCGTCTATTGCAGATTTATCTGACGTAAGTTTCAGTTTCAGTTATCAAACACAATTTCAAAGGATTTGAAGATGTGAGCAAACAATGGTATGAAGCTCAACACATTTGAAGTTCAAATAATCGGTAATGGAACATCAACATAAATAAATGAACAAATTAAAATGATATGGGCGTATAATGAGACGATTAAAGTACAAACACACTCACACACGCACACACACATAAACACTTGAACGTACAACTCACATTTCACAAGGCATTGTCATTATTGTCTATTGGGTCGTCCATATTTAAGGCTAACGAATTAATATAACAAAGGACAACATGTAGCATGCATTCCATTGATGAATACAATTAATTTGCAAACTCAAGAATGTTGTTTATGAATAATTTTTGAAATATTTCCTATTTGATGCCATATTGATTTCTCATTTCATTTCAGCTCACAAACACATGGGCTATTTGGGAAGTGGCATTGCAATTGATTTAAATCGGATCCCCGGTGCATGGCTGGGTGAATTTGTCATTCACTGGAGGAGAAAGTTAATGTGGTCAATTATTGTAGTAAAAATACATTAGGGTTCATTTAAAATAATTAAAGTAAAATTTATAAGCAAGTTGGTAATTGAAAAGAAATTAAAAGCTCGTTATGTTCGGCTGAGTCGAATCTTATAATGCCTCTGCCATGGATCAAGTTCTTTGGACGACTTGCATTTTTCAAACAAAAACTGAAAATCTTATCCAAATTTGACTAAAATTGCGCCTTTAAGGTGCACCTCGCACCGGGGAATCAGTTTTTATGCCAGCTATATGATGTTGTCGTGCGAAGACGTTAGAAACTTATTAAGCCCAAATGCAAATGCAAATGAAAATTTGCCCATGAACATTTCATTAAGGAACAGGGGCAAACTTCTCACAAATTTGAATTTGAATCGAAATTTAAGTTCAATGATCGGGGGCCTTTTTGTTATAGCCAAGTTTGAGCGGCGTACCGCAGTGCGACACCTCTTTGTGGAGAAATTTTGACATGGCCTCTATGCATGGCATAGTACCTCAAAAACGTCGCCAGCATTAGGAGGATATAACCACGCTGAACATTTTTCTAAAGTTCAGAATTCGAAACCAGATTCGTTCAGCGTCATAGGCGGACATGCTAACACTTGCGTTACGGTGGCCTCCTTAAGTCCAATATTAGCTAAAGCCTTGGGAATTCCATCCTAGTTAAATCAGATAATTGAGATTAGATGATCAACATATATCTCGTTTGGAAGTGGAAGCGCTGAAAGGCCACCGTGGGGCAGAAGTAAGCATGATCGTCTATGACACCGAACGCATGGGTTCAAATCCTGGCGTGAAAATCAGAAAACATTTTCAGCGGTGGTTATTCCCTTACTAATGCTGGCTACATTTGTGCGGTATCCTGCCATGTTAAAACTTCTCTATCAAGTGGTGTTGCTTTGTGGGGAATTTGATCGCAAAAGTGTCATTTAATTCAAAATTGAAATTTCAAGCTATAACAAAGTATTATAGTCTTAGGATATATAATAAGAAGGATGGTCGTATATTCATTTTGTCATTCCGTTTGCAACACATCGAAAATCTAAGCCCGTCCGTCTGTCCATCTGTCTGTTGAAATCACGCTACAGTCTTTAAAAATAGAGATATTGAGCTGAAACTTTGCACAGATATTTTTATATCCACCACCGAAGGATGGGGGTATATTAATTTTGTCGTTCCGTTTGCAACACATTGAAATATCCATTTCCGATCCTCCAGAGTATATACATTCTTGATCAGCATAAAAATCTAAGACGATCTAGACGTGTCCGTCCGTCTGTCTGTTGAAATCACGCTACAGTCTTTAAAATAGAGATATTGAGCTGAAGTTTTGCACAGTTTCTTTTTTTTTGGCCATAAGCTGGTTACGTTCGAAGATGGGCTATATCGGACTATTTCTTGATATAGCGCCCATATAGACCGATCCGCCGCTTTAGGGTCTGAGGCCCATAAAAACCACATTTATCAGCCGATTTTGCTGAAATTTGGGACAGTGAGTTGTATTCAGCTCTTCGACATCCTTCTTCAATTTGATTCATATCGGTCTACATTTGGATATAGCTGCCATATTGACCGATCCTTCGATTAAGGGTCTTAGGCCCATAAAAGCCAAATTTATTACCTCATTTTGCTGAAATTTGGGACAGTGAGTTGTGTTCAGCCCTTTGACATTCTTCGTTAATTTGGCCCAGATCGGTCAAGATTTGGTTATAGCTGCCATATAGACCGATCCTCCGATTTAGGGTCTTAGGCCCATAAAACCCACATTTCTTATCCGATTTTGCTGAAATTTGGGACAGTGAGTTAAGTTAAGCCCCTCGACATACATCTGCAGATCGGTCCAGATTTGGATATAGCTGCCTTATAGACCGATCTCTCGATTTAAGGTCTTGGGTCCATAAAAGGCGCATTTATTGCCCGATTTCGCCGAAATTTGAAACTCTTCGAAAATTGTTAGGCTCTTCGATAATTTTCTGCAATTTGGCCCAGATGTGTTCAGATTTGGGTACAGCTGCTATATAGACCTATCTCTCGTTTTAAAGTCTTGGACCCATAAAAATCACATTTATAATCCGATGACGCTCAAATTTGAAAAAAGTGACTTATGTTAGGCTTTTCGACATCCGTGTCGTATATGGTTCAGATCGGACCATATTTCGATAAATTTGCATTTTTCAGTGGATTCTGACTAAAGGTGGTTTATATATATACCCGAGGTGGTGGGTATCCAAAATTTGGCCCTGCCGAACTTAACGCCTTTTTACTTGCTTCCATTTCAAAAGGATTCGTCTATACGCAAATAAAATATAGGTGTCAAATTTGAAGACGATCGGATTAAAATTGCGACCGGTAGTTTGTACATAATTTACTAAGGACAAACATACGGACAAAGCTAAATTGAATCAGGAAGTGATTTTGAGTCGATCGGTATATTTATCAGAGGGTCTATCTCTCTTTCTTCTGGGTGTTACAAACAAATGCATTAATTTATAATACCCTGTACCACAGTGGTGGGGTATAAAAATTCTGTGCGTGCTATCCATGCCCCTAATTGATATGTAAAAAGTTTGCCCCTGTTCCCTGGACGAATGTTAATGGACAAATTTTGAAAGTAAAATTTTGATTAAAAATATTATTTTGTATGAATTATCCAGCGGACTCTTAGCCCATGTGCTATGGTATCAGTTTTACAAATTTCAAGCACCCTAATGAAGGACTTGTCTGCTAACACACTCTTATTGACTAGCTGGCATTCACTTTCTCTAGCCAGAGAATGAAATGTGATTTACGTTTATTTGTTCGAGTATGGAACTAATTTATTACATAAATTAATCATAATTACGTTTCGTTTCGTAGCGTTGTGTTGTATTACGTTGGTTGCGTGGTGGCGTAGAGTGGTATGTGTTCGATTGTTTATTATCGAATGCATCTGAAGTATTGACACAATAATTAATGATTATTATTATTATTATTATTACCCATGTTGTTGTTGTTGTTGTTGCTGTTCACGTTTTATTGACGCATGTAAATGTCACGAAGTGTTATGGCAGTGTATGTGCATGTGCGTGTGTTTGTATAATAAACACACAATAAATGTTCAACTCGATTACTTCGATTTGTATCGTTTGACACAGCAACCCGCAGAGAGCAACCGAAGAAAAAACCAAAACAAAAACACATTGAAACTCAAAGTCATTTGGTGTTAATAATTGTGCAATAATAAAATATTAAAATGTTAATTGGATAATTGCTAAATATTTTGCATGAAATAACACGCTCGTCATATCAAATTATCGAAAATCTGAGTAAGTCATTAACCGGATTTGTGTCGAGACATTAAGCCCGGCATTAAAACGTTAATGTTGTGATTTTTGTTTTTCTACGCCAAAGCAGCATTGATGACATTTGTCGCTAGTTAAAGAGTTCCCTTGGTATCATAATCGGCAAATCACAATTGAATTATTTATGAATACGTGTATTAAGTTTAATTAATGGATCCAAAGAAGTCAATAACACGATATCAATTAAGGATAACGAAAAACTACAAACACACTAGAAAAACCATCCAGGATGAAAAGTATGAAAAGGAGCTAAATGATATTTGATCCTATTTTAAAGAATTTTGCACACATATTAATCTATAAAATAAATAATATTGTGCAAAATAAATATGAAAATCGGCTCAAAAAGCTTTAAAATGAATTTTCGAATATGTTGCACTATAACCCTTAATTTATTACATAAAAATATGGAAATAATGATGTATCTCTTAAAAATTATTCTACTTTTCCAGTGTTATGAAAATAATTTCAACATGTGGGGATAAGGAGAATAAATAAAAGTAAGATATTGAAAGCTATTAGAAACCACTAAGGAGAGGCAAAAGTCGGACGATGCCGACTGTAAGACACCCTACACCTACACTATCAGTACAAAGTGGGAGCTATGTACAATTGTGAACCAAATTTGATAGACCTCGGCGGATGTTTTCAGATGGGTTATTAAACAATCCGTATCATATTTCGAGCAAATATCTTCAAACTGTAGTAAATAAGTTTGAAATTCACCAGTAATACTAAGAGTCATAAGGAAATCCTTCCTGGAAAATTTCTAGAGAATGGGCTAATAAATAAGCACAAACTTCAGGTCGCAATTTTAATCCGCCCCATAGCAGCTTTATCGAAATATGTTGCGATTTGGACCAAATATTATAAGTACAAGTCATTGTTCAATTGTGTATAAAAAATATTGGTCTTTTTAGTAGCTATATCTAAAAATAAACCGATCTGACCCATATACGACACGGATGTTGAAAGCCTTACATAAGTCACTGTTTCAAATTTCAGTGAAATCGGATTATAAATGCGCCTTTTATGGCCCCAAAACTTAAAATCGAGAGATCGGTCTATATGGCAGCTATATTCAAATATGGACCGATTTGTGTCAAGTTCCAGAAAAATGTTGATGAGCCTAACACAACTCACTGTCCCAAATTTCAGCAAAATCGGACAATAAATGCACCTTTTATGGCCCCAAACCTTAAATCGAGAGATCGGTCTCTATGGCAGCTATACCCAAATCTGGACCGATCTGTGCCATGTTGCAGAAGAATGTCAAGGGGCTTAACTTAACTCACTGTCCCAAATTTTGGCGGTATCACCCAATAAATGCGCCTTTTATGGGCCCAAAACCTTAAATCGGAGGATCGGTCCATATGGCAGCTATATCCAAATCTGAACCGATCTGTGCCATATTGTAGAAGTATGTCGAGGGGCTTAACCTAACTTACTGTCCTAAATTTTGGCGATATCACCCAATAAATGCGCCTTTTATGGGCCCAAAACCTTAAATCGAGAGATCGATCTATATGGCAGCTATATCCAAATCTGAACCGATCTGTGCCATATTGTAGAAGTATGTCGAGGGGCTTAACCTAACTCACTGTCCTAAATTTTGGCGATATCAGACAATAAATGTGGCTTTTATGAGCCCAAAACCTTAAATCGAGAGATCGATCTATATGGCAGCTATATCTAAATCTGAACCGATCTGTGCCATATTGTAGAAGTATGTTGAGGGACTTAACCTAACTCACTGTCCTAAATTTTGGTGATATCAGATAATAAATGTGGCTTTAATGGGCCCAAAACCTTAAATCGAGAGATCGATCTATATGGCAGCTATATCCAAATCTGGACCGATCTGAACCAAATTGAAGAAGGATGTCGAAGGATCTTACGCAACTCAATGTCCTAAATTTTAGCAAAATCAGATAATAAATGTGGCTTTTATGGGCCTAAGACCCTAAATCGGAGATCGGTCTATATGGCAGCTATATCCAAATGTAGACCGATCTGGGCCAAATTGACGAAGAATATCAAAGGGCCACCTTACTGTCCCAAATTTCAGCAAAATCAGATCATAAATGTGGCTTTTTTTTGGCCTAAGACCCTAAATCGGCGGATCGGCCTATATGCGGGCTATATCAAGATATAGTCCGATATGGCACATCTTCGAATTTAACCTTCTTATGAACAAAAAAGAATCTGTATGAAATTTCAGCTCGATATCTCTATTTTTAAAGACTGTAGCGTGATTTTAACAGACAGACGGACGAACATGACTAAATCGTCTTAGATTTTTACGCTGATCCAGAATATATGTACTTTATAGGGTCGGAAATGGATATATCGATGTGTTGCAAATGGAATGACATAATGAATATGCCCCCATCCATCGGTGGTGGGTATAAAAAGGCAAAAGTCAGGCGGAGCCGATAAAGGGGCTGAAGCCCATAAAAGTTTTATTTATTACCCGATTTCGATGAAATTTGCAACAGTGGGTAGGTTTAGACCTCCCAACATCCAACATATGGTTCTGATCGGAATATTTTTAGATATAGCAGCCATATAGACCGATCTGCCTATAAGGGGACTGAAGGCCATAAAAGATTTATTTACAGTGAGTTTTTCTGAGCCTCACGATATCCGACCTTAATATGGGTCAGATCGGTTTATAATTGGATATGTCTGCCAAAAAGACCAATATTTTGTTGTACAAAATTGAATAGTGACATATATTGGGTTGCCCAAAAAGTAATTGCGGATTATATAGTCGGCGTTGACAAATTTTTTCACAGCTTGTGACTCTGTAATTGCATTCTTTCTTCTGTCAGTTATCAGCTGTTACTTTTAGCTTGCTTTAGAAAAAAAGTGTAAAAAAAGTATATTTGATTAAAGTTCATTCTAAGTTTTATTAAAAATGCATTTACTTTCTTTTAAAAAATCCGCAATTACTTTTTGAGCAACCCAATATATTAGACTATTAATGTCGGTGCCGAATTTAGGTGCTTAAGTTATCCAATTTTCTTAGGATTGAGACGAAATGGAGTTTACATATATACCCGAGGTGGTGGGCCGAACTTAATGCCTTTTTATTTGTTTCTAATGTATTCGCCAAGATTCAAGCCTAGACATTCATCATTCATTCATTCATCATGTTACCTTCTGCGCCACGGTAGAGTTCCTTTGAGATTATAAATCTAATATTCTAAGCATAATCACTAGGTTTAGTGCTGTATAAAATATTCAATTTATCTTCACACCACAAAATAATTCTGTGAAACCCATCGCTGGTATTTAAACTTATTCCATGTCTACAACCATAGGGGAATACTGCATCGTATCCCTTACTCTCTTCCCCAAATTGATTGAATAAAACAAGTGTTAGTCTTAATTGTTGTGACAATTGATGACTAAGAAATCAGTAGCTTCCTAGAAAAAGAAATCTCTTTTTCATTTGTTTAGCTTTCATTATGACCACAACCACAGAGCCACATGCACACAGACAAAGGAATCTGATGAAAAAGGCTTGAAATTGATGACAAATATAATAAAAATGTCGAGTGCATTGTCCCAATAGACTGAATTTTAGCCCAAGGACTCATGAGAGTGAGTAAAGTACGATTCCACACACACACGCACACAAACTCTGGCGGAGTGGCTAGTATTTATTTTCAAGAGTTTGTGTCCACATTCTCAGACGAAAAAATCTCCTTGGGCCCGGCGCATAGGAAGGACGTGATGCTTGCTGTGTTATGTGATCGTTGATGTTGCTCATCCTTTGTATGAGAGTGTGTAAGAGTGTTTTTTTTTGTTGCTTCTTATCCTGTTCGGTTATTTGGTTTGGCTATCTGTGATGTGTTCATCCTTTAGTTACAATTTGTGTCACATAGATTGACCACATTGTCCTTTGGGGTAAATCATGATAACAATCTAAACAGTAGCAGCAACAATGCCAGCAACAAATGCAACAACAATGGGCAAATATAGAATTCGTGTATGAAGCTTATTTACGGCCTTCACAACCATTCGTATTTGTATGCGAGTGTTGCTGTACGTGTATACGTGTGTGTGTGTTTAGTTATTAGATTTTATTAGGCTTATTGTTCAAAATTGTGAAGAAAAATAGCGTCTCAAATTAAAGAAAGAAAATTGAGTATAGGAAAACTTGGTTTCATTTCGAATTAGCTAGGAAAAGTAGATTTTAATGTGGTCGAATAGAAATTTTGAACATGAAAAAAGTATATGCCCATAAAGGTCGCACTAAGAAATAGCGGCGATACCTCCCTCACATCAGTGAGTGCTGTTCTATACCAGTTTCTAAGCTCTATGAAAAGGGAACTCCTTTTAATTGCCGAGTCCGAACGGTGCCGCCAGCACTACTTGGAACAACTACTGCTGAAGTTTATAGGACTCATTTCCGACCCCACAAAGTATACATATTTCTGATGGTCGTAAACTTTCAAGACGATTTAACAATGGCCGTGTATCTGTCTATCTATCCACCCGAGTGCTCGTCAGTTGTATTCACACTCCAGACTTTACACATTGAGATATTGAGTTGAAGTTTTGCACAGCCTGGAAGGATTAAGGGTATATTCAGTTTGTCATTCCATTTGCAACACATCGAAATATCCATTTCCGGCCCTATTAAGTAAATATATTCTTGATCAGCGTAAGACGTATTCTAGATCGTAAGACGAACAAGACATGTCCGTCCGTCTTTCCGCCTGTCTGTTGAAATCACGCTACAGTCTATAAAAATAGAGATATTGAGCTGAAATATTGCACAGATTCTTTTTTTTGTCCATAAGCAGGTTAAGTTCGAAGATGGGCTATATCGGACTATATCTTGATATAGCCCCCATATAGACCGATCCGCCCATAAAAGCTACATTTATTAACCGATTTTTCTGAAATTTGGGACAGGCTCTTCGACATCCTTCATCAGTTAGTCCCAGATCGGTCCAGACTTGAAAAAAGCTGCCATATAGACCGATCTCTCGATTTAAGGTTTTGGGCCCATAAAAGGCGCATTTATTATCCGATTTTGCCGAAATTTGGGACTGTGGTTTGTGTTAGGCTCTTCGACATTTTTCTGCAACTTGGCCCCATAAAAGGCTCATATAATCCGATTTCGCTGAAATTTGTCACAGTGACTGATGTTAGGCTTTTCGACATCCGTGTCGTAAATGGTTCAGATTGGTTTTTTTTTAGATATAGCTACTGTACTTATTAGTATTTGGTCCAAATCGGAACATATTTCGATATAACTGCTATGGGACATAAGGTA
The DNA here is from genome assembly GCF_963082655.1 of Stomoxys calcitrans. Lineage (NCBI taxonomy): Eukaryota > Metazoa > Arthropoda > Insecta > Diptera > Muscidae > Stomoxys > Stomoxys calcitrans. Next base: position 3,857,343 of record NC_081553.1, read on the forward strand.
TAAAATTTTCTCTGAATTTTCATGAGAGGTGTTTTACATATATACCCGAGGTGGTGGGTATCCAAAGTTCGGCCCGGCCGAACTTAACGCCTTTCTACTTGTTCTTCTAAACGCAGGTAAAGTTCTTGAATGGGCCAAATTGAAGTGTATTTGGATATAGCTGCTTTAACCACCGATCTGCCGATTTAGTATCTTAAGCCCAAAAGCAGCCGTAGTTTTTCTCCGATTGCGTTGAAATTTTAAACAGTGAGTTGTACTAGGGGCCCCTATATCGGACCTAAATATGGTGTATATCGGGCCATATTTACAAATATAGGACATAGATCGATATGCCGATTGAAGACTTAAGCCCATGACAGGCGCATTTATTACACGATTTCCATGCAATTTGGAACAGTAAGCTTTCTTAGGACTATCTATATTCGACCCGAATATGGGCCATATTTGTATATTGCTGCCGTACAGACCAACTTGCCTATTTCAGGTCAACATCGCATTTATTACCCGGTTTTGTCGATATCCGAACCAAAAATATTCCAGATCGGAGCTGACTTAGATCCCCGATCGGCCCACACCGGGCCATATATAAATATAGTTGCCATATAAATCAAAATGGGTTCAAATACCAGTGTGGACATTAGAAAAATTTTCAGCAGTGGTTATCCCTTTACTAATGCTGGCTACATTTGTGAGATATTCGGCCATGTTAAAACTTCTCTACCAAGTGATGACGCTTTGCGGCAATGGCCTTAAGCCCATTACAGCAGCATTCACAATCCTAGTTTGCTGAAAGGAAAAGGAAGACCTATGCATTGCATTTGAAACCATAGCCTACAAAAGCAAATGTTGTCGTTTGTTTTTCGCACGCCCCATATTATGGAATTTAATTCGTAATATTTAAACACTTTCTTTCAGAATAAAGGACGCCATGAATATGTAAAGCATATTTAACTTCTTCAATTACGATCGTTAGCGCGTTATTCTTTCCGTTGACCATCGCCGAAGGCCGATTTGCCTTGCATGCCATAACCGCCACCATCACACAAAAACCACCAATGAAAGGCGAAGCATACCTGCATTTAAACGGACATTGGCATCAAGATTCTCAATTGGGCACATTATCCTTGGCATTAAGTATGTTGCTCCATCCTCGTCTGACCGACCTTAAAGCCCAACGATTTAAGCCAGGCTATTATTCTACATTAAACACTACCATGTAGCGTTTTCTCGCATACTCTGCCACCTGGAAGGCATTTCCAGGTGGCAGAGTAGTTTGCGGAATCTGATGTTATTGAAGGCGGCCATTTTTATTGTTAATGGTTTTAATAACCGTATTTTGTGGTTAAGAACTTTAAAAATTGTGAGTCCCTACTCTGTCCCATCCATTCTTATTCTTGCCGTAGTTGTTGATTAAAGCAAATAATTTTCACTTAGGCCATGCCATAATTGCTTTAAGGAAGTGGAAAAGTATTTTTTTCTCTTTTTGCAATAAAAACACACTTTCTGGTTATTCCAGGCCTCCATGTTGGTTGGATGACTTAAGTCATCAATACTTCATGTCAGGTGGCCACAACCCTTGTTATTGTGCGGATCCCATTTAAGTGTGAAACAGATCTCCCACTGTAGTTTAAGTGGGGCAGCAGTTGATATTTTTCATCAATTTATATAATGAGACTAATTACATAATAATAACTACCTCCACTGTGTTGTGTTCTCGGCCTGAAGATTGCTTCGATTCATGTGAATGCTGAAGGGCGCACGAACGATTTCGCAGTCGTATCCATTTGCAGTTAATGAATGCGTATACGAGGTAAAGAGTAAAAGAATGTTAAGCATACGGTAAATATTTAATTAAATCAGGAAGTTTCAGTAGGCTGGCCACTTGGTCTTTTGGTTTGAATATATCAATTGGTATCCTAAATGTTGTAATTTTTCGGGGTTTTGTTTAAGTTAAGTCTTTAAAACCCCAAGATATATCCCAAAGCAATATTTAGCTCAAAAATCCTATTGACCACTGGGTGATTTCATTCCGAGAAGTTTCAACTCACTGAAAATGCACCTTTTTATAGTCGAGATCAAGCGAATGTCCTCACATATGTCGCCAGCACTGTTGTGGGTTTAACAGATTCTAATTTTAAGGAATTTTAATAATTCCATCTGTATATTGATTAAAAATGTCTCGATATCATATTAATTCCCTACACCATTACTGTGGTAGAGGTTATTATCACTTACTGCATTTGTTTGTAACACCTAGAAGGAAGAGAAATAAACCCATTTATAAGTATATCGATCGACTCTGTCTATCCGTCTGTCTGTCAGTCTGTCTGTCCGTCTGTCTGTCCGTCTGTCTGTCCGTCTGTCTGTCCGTCTGTCTGTCCGTCTGTCTGTCCGTCTGTCTGTCCGTCTGTCTGTCCGTCTGTCTGTCCGTCTGTCTGTCTGTCCGTCTGTCTGTCCGTCTGTCTGTCCGTCTGTCTGTCCGTCTGTCTGTCCGTCTGTCTGTCCGTCTGTCTGTCCGTCTGTCTGTCCGTCTGTCTGTCCGTCTGTCTGTCCGTCTGTCTGTCCGTCTGTCTGTCCGTCTGTCTGTCCGTCTGTCTGTCCGTCTGTCTGTCCGTCTGTCTGTCCGTCTGTCTGTCCGTCTGTCTGTCCGTCTGTCTGTCCGTCTGTCTGTCCGTCTGTCTGTCTGTCCGTCTGTCTGTCCGTCTGTCTGTCCGTCTATCTGTCTGTCTGTCTGTCCGTCTGTCCATCCGTCTGTCCGTCCGTCTGTCTGTCCGTCTGTGTAATATTGGTGTAGGGTGTAAATTCAAAAATGGTTAAAATGCTGTTCTTCCATCAATCGCCCATCTATTCTTGAATGCATGTTGACAAGTGGGGCAGCCACTCGTTAGTTTCACAAATACTTCATATTGTTGTACCTCAGGTTGGGATCAAAAACATACTTTCCTCTGATGACACAATTCTGAATCGAATTACATGAAATTGTGCCCATGGTGTTCTGTAATGACTTTTACAATTCATCGTATGTTTAGTCGGAAAACTGGTAAATTCCTATATAAAAACCGTATTGCCATTTCACATGGCCGTTGTACTCAAGTCCTTTTGTGTATTGCCTTTGCCATGGCTTTTCTGGTTTAACTCAAGTTTTCCACCTTTTATTTAAAGCAACTAATTGTTGGGCTCTCCCCGAAGCGGGACATTAAAAAAAAATTAAAAATGTTCAAAAAATTACCCATAATATCCTGTGGCAAGAATTCGTGACGAGAGTTTAAGTGCGGCTGTGCGTTGGAGTATGGAGAAAATATTTTAACATTTTTAATTAAAGTTTCTTAATCATTAAACACATACAAGTCGGACGCACTTACATTTTCACCCCAATGCACACACACACACGCACACACACACACACAGACTGATAAATGCACTTGCAGTTTTCTCAGTGACTGTCTGTTTGCGAGTATGTAAGTGAGTGAGGAAAATGTCTGTGTCAGTACGTTAAAGCCTTTTCAACTTGGTTTAATTTTTTACAGCTCCACACATTCATCCGCCAGACAGTCGGTCCGACCAAAACCTTTCTCAACATTCCCCAAGCCCCAAGATGATAGAGGCACTAGCAAAACACAGCTAGCAAAGAAAAGAGAGTCGGGGTTAAGTGGAAACACTGGTGAGCGAACGCATGTGTGTGCGTATGAGTATTCGTCTGTTGTGTGTTAATAAGTATGTGCAAATATTTTAACATGCTTAATTACTGTTACTATGTGGCCATGTCCGTTGCCAACGAGCGAACAGATGGACGGACAAGCAAACAAACTGTAAAGTCCATGTTGCTGGAGATGCTGCAGTTTCCACAACACATTAAGTCATGTTGTGGAAGGAAAGATTTTATTACGAAATTTCTTTTTTAAACAAAAGAAAAATTATTTATAAATTTTCTTGTAAATGCAAAATTAGCCCATGAACGTTCCATTAAGGAATATGGGGCAAAGATCTCGCAAATCAATGAGTGCTATCTGATTCAATTTTAATATCAATGAAAGCGGTCCCTCTTTTTATAGGCGAGTCCGAACGGCGCGCTGTGGGGAATTCGACCTCAAAAGTGTAGTTTAATTCAGAATGGTTTTTTATATCCACCACCGAACGATGGGGGTTTATTAATTTTGTCATTCCGTTTGCAACACATCGAAATATCCACTTCAGACCCTGTCTTATGTAGAAATATAAATTTGTGTTTGTTTGTAGGTTTGTTTGTTTGTTAGTTTGTGTGTTCCTTATAGACTCAGAAACGGCTGAACCAATTTTTTTGAAATTTTCACAGATGGTGCATAATGATCCCGTGGTGAAAATAGGGTACTACATTTATTATCTGGACCTACCAAACATATATTTAGACCAATCACGGCAATATGGGACTCAAATGAAAGGTAATTAAGGTTAGAAAACGTATCTAATATCCAATTGTCGGACCAAGTGTTAGGAGGACCCCCCAACCCCCAAAACACACCTAAATCGGACATATTTATCGACCATGGCTATATGGGACTCAAATGAAAGGTATTTGCTAGTAGAATACGAATCTAATATCCAAATATAGGACCACGTTCCTGGGGGTCCACCCCTTCCCCAAAACACCCCCAAAACAGGACTAATTTACTGGTCATGGGAATATGCGGCTTAAATAAAAGGTATTTAAGTGTAGAATTCGAATCTGATATCCAAATATGGGACCAAGTGTTGGGGGGCGACCTCTCCTCAAAAAGGGAAAGATTTATGACAATTGCAATATGGGACTCAAATGAAAGGTCTTTGGGTGTAAAGCACAAATCTGATATCACTATTCGGGAAAAGTGTCTATGGGGCCACCCCACCATCACAACACCACCCAAATAGGATGTATTTGCTGACTATTGCAATATGAGTCTCAAATAAGAGGGTTTTTTTAGAGTAGAATACCAATCCGATATATACTTTCATGCCCAACGTACTGAGTGGCCTTGTCATGTTTGCCAACTATGGAAATATGGGGCTCAAATTAAAGGTAGACCACATATCTGATATCAACATTAGGGACCAATTGTCTAGGGGACGTCCCACCACCATAACAACTCCCAAACAGTACGTATTTGCTCACCAAGAACATTTGGGTCTTAAAGACAGTGGAACTAAATGTTTATAGTTTTTAGGGCCAAAACCCCAAACCGGACATATTTGCTGACTTTTGCAATTAGGAGTTTAAATGAGATTAGAAAACGAATTTGATATCCAATTTTGAGGCCAATAGCAATATGAGGTTCAAATAAATGATATATAGATATATGAGAATAGAGCACGTTGCTGATATATTTTCCGGGCTTAGTGTTTGGAGGACTACCCTAATCGCCAAACCACCTCTAAAACGGGCATATTGTCAATGTGGAGCTTAAATGAAAGGTATTGGGTGGTAGAGCAAGAATTGATACCCACTTTCGGGTAGCTACATTCAAATTTGGAACCATCTGGGCCAAATTGAAGAGGGATGTCGAAGGACCCAACACAACTCACTGTTCCAAATTTCGGAGAAATCGGACAATAAATACACCTTTTGTGGGCCTAAGGCCTTAAATCGAGATATCGGTCTATATGGCAACTATATCCGAAACTGAACCGATCTGTGCCATATTGCAGAAGGACATCGAGGGGCCTAATATAACTCACCAAGAGCCTAACGCAACTCACTGTCGCAAATTTCCACAAAATCGGTTCATAAATGTGGCTATTGTGGGTCCAAAACCTTATATCGAGAAATCGGTCTATATGGCAGCTATATCCAAATCTGGACCGATCTGATCCAAATTGAAGAAAGATGTCGGAGGACTTAACACAATTCACTGTCCCAAATTTCAGCAAAATAGGATAATAAATGTGTTCATCGTGCTCATCTTCGAACTTAAAAAAGAATCTGTGCAAAGTTTCAGCTCAATATCTCTATTTTTATACCCACCACCGTAGGATGGGGGGTATATTCATTTAGTCATTCTGTTTGCAACACATCGAAATATCAATTTCTGACCATACAAAGTATATATATTTCGGATCGTCGTGAAATTCTAAGACGATTTAACGATGTCCGTGTGTCTGTCCGTCCGTCTGTTGTAATCACTCTAGAGCCTTCAAAAATTGAGATATTGAGCTGAAATTTGACACAGATACGTCTTTTTGATGCACGCTGGTTAAGTTCTTGAACGGGCCAAATCGGACCATATTTGGATATGGTACGATTTTCCGATGAAGGGTCTAATGCCCATAAAAAATTTATTTTTCTTCTGATTTCGCTGAAATGTGAAACAGTTGGTTATTTTAAGCCTCTCGATATCTGGTCTAAATATGGATTAGATCGGTTCATATTTAGATATAGCTGCCATGTAGACCGATCTCCGATACAGGATCTGAAAGCAAAAGCTTTATTTATTACCCGATTTCGCTGAAATTTAAAACAGTGGGTTATTTTGAGGCTCCCGACATCTGACGTAATTATAGTTCAGATCGGACTATATTTAGATATAGCTGCCATATAGACCGATCTAACGATAAAGGGTCTGAAGGCCACAAAAGCTTTATTTTTTACCCGATTTTACTGAAATTTAAAACAGAGGGTTATTTTAAGCCTCCCGATATTCGAAGTAAATATAGTTTAGATCGGACTATATTTATATATAGCCGTCATTTAGACCGATCTCCCGATAAGGGTCTGAAGGCCATAAAAGCTTTATTTATTACCCGATTTCGCTGAAATTTAAAACAGTGGATTATTTTGAGGCTCCCGACGTCTGACGTAAATATGGTTCAGATCGGATTATATTTAGATATAGCTGCCATATAGACCGATCTGCAGATAAGGGGACTGAAGCCCATAACAGCTTCACTTATTCCCCGATTTCGCTGAAATTTGAAACAGTGAGTTTTTCTGAGCCTCACGATATCTGACCTTAATATGGTTCAGATCGGTTTATAATTGAATTGTGATATATATATTAGACCACTCAATGTCCTTGCCGTATTTGGGTGCTTAAGTTATCCAATTTTCACCGGATTGTGACGAAATGGGGTTAACATATATACCCGAGATGGTGGGTATCCAAAGTTCGGCCCGGGTGAACTTAATTCCTTTTTTTGTTTTTCTTAAATTTCATATCTGTAGGAGCATTTTCCATTTACTTCATTATAATTCATTTAAAGCTTATTTTGGACATTCAAATGTTTATTTTCCATAAGGACACGAAGTCGCCGCCTGTTCCTGCTGGGTAGTATATAGGTTTTTGGTTTGTTGCTACTGTGGAATCATAGTGGACAAAAATTGTTTAAGGGAGTTTGATTTTGAAATTAAAATATATGAGAAAATTGTCAAGTTTGTACCGCTCTTCTTCAATTTCAATGTCCAAATTTATGTTCACATTTTTTACATATATATGTAAACAATTATTTATTTTAAAATAAAAAAAAAACTAACAATTACCCAATTTAATGTATGAGAAATGTATGCGTTTCTTAGTCCCTGTGAATTGTTTAAGTGCGCCAGAATTTTCCACACCAGAGATGTGCGTGCATATGACTGTGTGTGCGAGTGGCCCACTTGTTCGAATATAACTTTAACAGTTTATGCTGGTCTCAAATTAAATTGTTAACTCAATATACCTAACTGCATTCGTTTTTTGCTTCTGCTTATTTCGTGCAAAATGCAACTTTTGTCTAGTTTCCCATTAACTTTTTCTATCCTTTAATCGGAGTAGTGTTGGCCTTTTTTGTGATTTTTGCAGACTCATTCTCATTCCAGATGTGCTCATATAAAACCGTTTTGAATAAGTCTACTGGCAATAATTAGAAGACAATGGCAAAGATAAGTTTTATACATCAACAAAGGCATTAGTTACAACTTACAAGGGATTACAAAGTTAGACTGTAACCAATTGATCTACATCTAATGAACTTAAAGAGGTAAAATTATGTTAAGTCCGGTCAGGACGAACCTTTGTAACACATCACCGTTGTGTAAAAATTATCCCAGTTAATGATTAACATGATTTGGTTGGTGGTTGATTAACGAGATTCAAATCTATTGGTCGGTTGATTTACAAAATTCAAACCTTTTGGTCGGTTTACAAAGGTTGGTTAATACATATGGCAGCTATCTTCCATACGATGGCATTAACTGTGGGTGTAAGAAGCCAGGGCTGCGGAGTCGGAGTCTTGGTGTCGGAAATACTTTTTATTTTGATTTTATTGATGTGTTGTCTTTAAAAAAACCTTGGTGAAGACCACTACTGTGGTACAGGGTATTACAACTTAGTGAATTTGTTTGTAACACCCAAAAGGAAGAGAGATAGACCCATTGAAAAGTATACCGATCGACTTAGAATCACTTTCTGATTCGATTTAGCTATGGCTGTCTGTCTGTCCGTCTGTCTGTCCGTTTGTCCATGTTAATTTGTATACAAAGTAATGATCGCAATTTTATTCCGATCGTCTTAACATTTGGTAGAGACATGTTTTTCGGCCAAGAGATGAAGCCTATTGAAATTGGAAAAAATCGGTAAAGATTTGGATATAGCTTCGTCCGATTTGCAGTAATAATCCAATAAAATGGACATTTGTTAACCGATTCTCTCAAAATTTGGCAGGAAGAATTTTCCCTTTAATCTCAATTTTATTTATTTTATGGAAATCGGTTCAGATTTAGATGTAGCTCTCAAATATTGTATATATCACCCCATTTTTACTTCTAGAGTCACATCAATCGCATTTATTGACCAATCTTCCGAAAACTTTGCACAACGCTTTCCTCAACGACTACCACAATATCTGAGAAGTTTGTTCAAAATCGGTTTAGATTTAGATATATTGCAATAAAGTGCTCATTTGTTACCCGATTCTCTCGAAATTTGGCAGTATTGATTTTCTTATGACTTCCGACATTGCTGGTGAATTTCATAGAAATCGGATCACATTTAGATATAGCTGTTATATAAGTATATCGCCCGATTTTAACTCGGAGAGCCACTGCCAGCGCATTTAACAGGGACAAACTTCTCACATATCAATGAGTGCAGTCCGATTCAAATTTAAGCTCATTGATAAGGGGCCTCCTTTTTATAGCCGCGTCTGAACGGCGTGCCGCAGTACGATACCTCTTTGGAGAGAAGTTTTACATGGCACAGTACCTCACAAGTGTTGCCAGCATTAGAAAGGATTTTCTGATGGCCTCGCCAGGATTCGAACCCAGGCGTTCAGCATCATAGGCGGACATGCTAACCCCTGTGCTACGGTGGCAATATTTAGATATGGCTCCCATATATATTTTCGTCAAATTTTGCGTAATTTGCAAGCGTAATTTGTCAAGCGTAGTTATTACAGTTTGAACCAAGTTGCTCGAAATTTGACACGGATTGTTTCATAACCTATCTGAAAACGTCCAGCGAGGTCCATAAAAATGGTTCAGATTTGGATATAGCTCCCACATTGTACTTATAGGTTAGGTGTAGGTTATTTTACAGTCGGCACTGCCCGACTTTTGACCATGTCCAAGCAGAAACGTTAGTAGATGACATGGGAGTGAGAGCAGAGACAACGGAGGACATGTAGAGGCTTTTGATAAAAATGTATTTTCCACATGATTCGACGGAAATCACCGAAGATACCGGAATTTTGGGATAATGAGATTGACGGAAGGCTTTTCATTGCAGAATTTATGGTCAAGAAAGTCTTGAGGAGCTTCAAACCATTTAAGTCACCTGATGGAATATTTCGGCTTTAATACAGAAGGAGGCGGACTATCCGGCACGCCATCTGGCTTGTATTTTCACAGCATGCCTAGAACTTGCATATACTCTGAAAGCTTGGCAGGAGGCAAAGGATGGTATTTATACCCAAGCCTGCCAAGGCAAGTTATGCGACATCAAGGGTCAACAAGGCAAAACCATGAAACGCATTGTGGATACCATGATAAAGAGTAGGATATCCAGCGAACTGCTTAAATATAAATAGCATGCCTATGTCAAGGGAAGGTCGGTGGAGAATGCCCTGCATGAGGTTGTGCATAAAATAGAAGAATCCTTCGATGACAAGACGTACACACTGGCGGTATGCATTGACATCGGGGGGGCTTTTAACACTGTGGCGACCGACACACTGATCCAATCCTTAGACCAGTACCGGGTGGACCCGGTCCTTAGAGACTGGATAAACCATATGCTAAGAAACAGGTGGATAAATTGTGGATGGGGGGCATTTTATCGCCACTATTATGGATGCTAACTGAAGAGGGATTTGAACCCGTCTGCTACGCATCTAGATAATGCTATAATACTTCTAAGGTAATACCAGACATGAACCAACTTGGGGGCGTGGTATGGAAAACAATTAGGGATTTTCTAAATGCACTGAGTTCCTGACTTAGGTTTTCCTTTTCTAGGTGGCTTTTTAGTATTTGGAGTGGGCAACAAGCCGATTACATTGTGTGTTGAGTATGGTTTAAATCGGTGCATAACTTCTTGAGTCTTGACTTCTTGAGCCTCTAGAAGGCGCAATTCTTACCCGATTGGAATGAAATTTAGCATGACTTGTTTCACTATGACTTTCAGCAACTGTGCCAAGTATGGTATAAATCGGTCCATAATCTGATATAGATGCCATATAAACCGATCTTAAGTCTGGACTTCTTGATCCACTAGAGGGCGCAATTCCTTTCAGATTTGCCTGACATTTTACACGAGTTGTTTTGTTATGACTTCTAACAACTGTGTTAAAAATGGTTTAAATCGGTCCATAATCTGATATAGCTGACATATAAACCGATCTTAAATCTGGACTTCTTGACCCACTAGAGGGCGCAATTCCTATCCGATTTGGTTGATATTATGCACGAGTTGTTTTGTTATGACTTCCAACAACTGCGCCAAATATGGTTTAAATCGGTCTATAACCTGATATAGCTGTCATATCGACCGATCTGGCATTTTGACTTCCTGAGCCTCATGAAGGCCTAATTATTATGCGATTTGGCTGAAATTTTACACATAGCTTTCTACTGTGGTCTCCAACATTCAATTCAATTAGCAAAGCAATTTTCTATACCCACCACGGAAGGATGGGGGTATATTAATTTTGTCATTCCGTTTGCAACACATCGAAATATCTATTTCCGACCCTATAAAGTACATATATTCTTGATCAGAGTAAAAATCTAAGACGATCTGGACATGTCCGTCCGTCTGTCCGTCTGTCTGTTGAAATCACGCTACAATCTTCAAAAAAAGAGATATTGAGCTGAAACTTTGCACAGATTCTTTTTTTGTCCATAAGCAGGTTAAGTTCGAAGATGGGCTATATCGGACTATATCTTGACATAGCCCCCATATAGACCGATCCGCCGATTTAGGGTGTTAGGCCCATAAAAGCCACATTTATTATCCGATTTTGCTGAAATTTGGGACAGTGAGTTGGATTAGGCCTCTCGACATCCTTCGTCAATTTGGCCCAGATCGGTCCGGATGTGGATATAGCTGCCATATAGACCGATCCTCCGATTTAGGGTTTTAGGCCAATAAAAGCCACATTTATTACCCGATTTTGATGAAATTTGGCAGTGAGTAGTGTTAGGCCCTTCGACATCCTTTGTCAATTTGGCTCAGATCGGTCCAGAATTGGATATAGCTGCCATATAGACCGATCTCTCGATTAAAGGTTTTGGGCCCATAAAATGCGCATTTATTGTCCGATGTGGCCGAAATTGGGGACAGTGGGTTAAATTAAGCCCCTCGATATACTTCTTCAACATGGCACAGATTGGTTCAGATTTGGCTATAGCTGCCATATAGACCGATCTCTCGATCTAAGCTTTTGGGGTCATAAAAGGCGCGTTTATTGTCCGATGACGCCGAAATTTGGGACGGTGAGTGGTGTTAGGCCCTTCGACATCCTTTTTAATTTGACCCAGATCCGTCCAGATCTGCCATATAAATCGATATCTCGATTTATAGTCTCGATCCCATTAAAGTCGCATTTATAATACGATTTCACTGAAATTTTACACAGTGACTGATGCTAAGCATTTCGACATCCGTATTGTACATGGTTCAAGTCGGTTTATTTTTGGATATAGATACTTAAAAGACCAATATTTTGTTATACACAATTGAACAATGACTTGTACTTATTAGTATTTTGTCCAAATCGGAACATATTTCGATATAGCTGCTATTTTGACGAAAGGTGGTTTACATATATACCCGAGGTGGTGGGTATCCAAAGTTGGGCCCGGCCGAACTTAACGCCTTTTTAGTTGTTTCTTTTTTCCTTTGTGTATCTAAAAAGAGATACCCAGGAAAGAACTCGACAAATGCGATCCATGATGGAGGGTATATAAGATTCGGCCTGGCCGAACTTAGCACTCTTTTACTTGTCAAGGATAATTTCGTTAATTTAAATAAATCTTCGCTTATTTAAAGACAACAAAATGAAATTATTGATTTGCTGAATGTCTTTTTTTCCCATGCATTTGCTTCGTGTTTGCAATTGCTCTCTTTGTCATTTGCACACACGCAAAAAATAAGTCCTTCGCTTGTGTGAATGCATTAATAAGTAATAAAAAGTAGTGAAGGTAAGGTAAAATTGTCAAAACGCCACAAAAAGAGCTCCAAGCTGAGTTTCTTTGCCAAACATTGAACGTGGTCAAAAGGACTTCTTAAAGGGCAATTTTAATTTCACCTTTACCCCCTGCCATCTCCTCGCCCCATCGCTGAGGCGTGTAACACCAACACATGCAGATGAGATAGCTTTTATTACTCTGGAAAACATTTACACATGTCCTTTTGCCATTTACCTTTTGCCTTTCAACCGACGACGGCCTTCCCAGAGCGGAAGGTATGACTCTCAGCCCCCGCCCATTTACTTAATAGGGCCGTAATTCATCTTTCATTTGGTTTAAAGAAGAGGAGCAGTACATCAAAGCGTAGCATTTCCTTTGCAGTAGTTTTCGTCGTCACAACAAGGACGATGAGGGCAACATATGACTCGCAAGCAAAAGCATCCAAATGTGTACGTGGACGCACGGTCATTCATTCATCCAACCATCCCTGCGTCGTCAGCGTCTCTCGTGCATGCTGTCATGCATGGTAGTCATGCATGTCCTGATGGTTTGTATTTTTGCATGTCCGTCTTTATCCGTCCGTTTGACCTGTTACAGGTGGATGTTAAATGGCCATCAGATTTGTGCAGTAATGTTTGAGTTCCCAGGACCTGTATGCAAATACACGTCCGTTTTGTAACATGAAGACCCTTTCGTCCATCTCGTCCCAATTGAAGTATCTCCCCTCACCCCACATGGCTTTGCTTAGAATTTTTGTGAAAAATTCATTAAAAGTTGTTCATACTTTTTTCTGGCTTTTATGTTCGCCCGCTTGCTTTTGGGACCCGCTCCTCATAGTTTCTGAGTGTTTTGTGTACTGATGATGTATCTTTTGCGTTTCATCACAAATACTTGTTGAAATGTTTTTAAATACATTTGTCTTTGGTCATGCGGCCAGGTGCAGACGTCGGAGCAGGGACATCGCCTTGGACATGAACAGGGATCAAGACACAGATGTGTGGGTGTGTGTGAAGTAATACCCTCTCGTATCTTTCGAATATTTTACAGGGATTTGGACAACATTGTGACAGTCTCGGGTTGCAGGTATTCGAGCATTTTGGCATGAAGTATGAAATGGTTCATGCTCTGCAATTTATGGCAATGTTTGTTGTTAATTTTTTGAAAGTTGTGATTACATTGAAGGGGATTTGCCGGCAAAGTAAAACATAAAAGGAAAGCTGAAAACTTAAAGCGCTACTGTTTACCTTAATTACAACTTTTAAATGAAACTTGGTAAATTTTGTGAATTAATTCTTGCTTTCATCAAAGAAATATTTGAAATATTTACTACAGGAAAATTTACTGTTGTTAGTATGTTGTTTTATGTCACTATGACTACTAGAAAATACTGGTGGGTAAACACATTTGTATAGGATATACGTATGTTATACTCCATTTCCCCTTCCTTAATGGTTTTGTGATTGGCTTGTTGGAACCGTTTTTCGTTCCGCAATAATATTCTGAAACTCGTAACAGTTATTAACGGAAAAAATTTAAGTCGCCTAAGTATAGAGTTATCCAAAAGGGCGGTTGATGATATGCTCCTGTTTGCAGTGGAGCGGCAAATGTAGAGCCTGGGATTTGACTTAGAATGGACTCTTAAGACCCAACAGCTACCATAATAGTATCAGGCTGTAGCATGTCGTCTACTACTAAGACCTCGGCTGGTGACTGGTATGCTGGGGCTTTTGACGAAAACACCTGGATTGAGTCTTATGGACAAGACCGATCCTATTCTATCTTCGCATGCCTATGATTTGCCTAGGCCATCGGCCTTCTCAGCAAACCAAAACGATCTTTAGGGGCTTGGAATAATAACCTGGGAGGTTTATTGAGAGAATTAGTGCGAATGATGCTAAAACCTTCATCGTTAAGGAGAGAGGTTCTCTTAATTGGGCACGGAAATTAGCTGTACAAGGCTACACCAAAAAGCTTCTCGTCTAGAAACACGCAAAGGACACAGATGTCTGCCAAAAAGCAGCAGTCACCTGGCTGACAATCCATCCCCAAAAGAGCTTAGACGAACAATAGTAATATGGGTGCCAGATCTCTGGCTAATGTCGCTACGGACTCCTTGGTGATAATAGTTGTCGACAAGGGAGAATAACACGGTTGCATACTTAGGAACAATTGGTGTGGGATAGTCAATGGACCGTCATTTGTATACTCCGACGTCCTTGTGGAATTGCCTCGGTCTCCTCGAGTTTGTGACATTGCAGGATGATATAGGTGTCGATAATTGACATGTATCGTTGGGCTCTAAAAAAGGTTGATCAGATCTGGCCAGGCGCAGGACTGGTTTTTGTTAAGAAGACCTACGGTACACGATTGCATACAAGGAGTCCTTTAAATCCCGTAACCATACTCGGGAGACTAAGGGACTGCAATCCCAATCTTTCAACCACCGAAGATTGGTAGATTGGATGAGGCTGATGGCAATCGTAGACAAGCAGTATTATAACTAACATGAAAATTAGGACAAGGGCTACCACCTAAGCGTACTACACTCTGCTTAAACAACAACAACATCTAATGCCTCATCGCAAGTATCCAGTGTGCTGAGATTGAGTGGTTCCACTGCTTTCTCAATTACCCCTGGATTAGTAAGGAAATTCTTTATGGGAAGATTGAACGAAGCTCGTGAGGATGAACTCATGGCAGACTCAGGCGGACGAGGCTAACGCAACAAAGGTTGATATTTTTTTAGATAATGGTTAAGCTGGTAAAGAATGCTTGTGCCAGCATGTCCTGAGCCAAACCACTATGGTGGACACCGGAACTGGTTGGTCCGAGGGTGGGTTGCAGATCGCTTGTTGATTTAGAAGCTGTGTTCGAAAGATTGCCTCCTTGGCTTAATGAGACACAGTCTACTTGTATCAGCATGAGACATATTCCTGTGAGATGGAGAGACGCAAAGGTAATGTTTATTCTGAAAGCCGGGAAACCTTATCACAAGAAGGCGAAAGATTTTCGTCCCATAAGTCTGTCATTCTGATAGGACCGATTGGAACTATAGTATCCCCGGTAAAAGGATTTACATAGACTTCGATGCGGATGGTTCCAAACTAGACGACCAGGTGGGCTTTGGGGTGCACTCTGAAAAACTAGAACAGGTCATATTGAGAAGGTTTTCCGACTACTGCAGTGTGTATCTAGCGGAAATCCTTGGAATTAAAGAAGTAGTGGAATGGCTAAGATAAAATGGTATAACGACGATTGGCATAAATATCTTCTGAGACAGCCAGGAAGGCAGGCCGGAAGCCATTAAATTAATGGGGTTTTAACTTTGAATATTTGTTTCATCCGATTTTATTGCCCCTAGCTTGATTGAATTTCTCAGTAGTAGCTATCTACTCCCAACGAGTAACTAATCCTCATGATTATTCATCTGTTCCGAGTGCCGGGCCACATATATATCGCAGGAAACTGTAGAGCAGGTGTACTTGTGAGACTAGAAACTACCTTACATATTCTAGGGGAACTGGAATCTGAGGGTATGCCTCTGACTACATGTGAGTTAAGTCTTCAGGATCAGGGTCAAACGGCAACAAATAACAGATGGCCACACTCCAAAATAGAGTAGCCCACACTAGACTTGAAGAGGTCTACCGGTTTGCTGTTGCTGGCCAGAAAAAACGATTCAGTCATTGTGTCTGTCATGACAGGTCACTATATGATCGGTCAACATGCTTACAGACTAAGGGTTGAAAGTAACGACTTTTGTAGAAGCTGAGAGGGCGTGTGTGCTGCTGTCCCGTACAAGCAGTCACAAGGAGTTCTACTTTATGCTACGATTTCTTTGAGAGCGGATGAGGACATTAGCAAGTTGTTGGGCTTTTAGTTCCATCTGGATGGTCCAACGGTAGGAACTATTTAGAAGAACCTGCTCCTGTTGTACCACAATGGAAAAATACGTCTAAGTGAGTCTGATGGCCTAACCTAATCTAATCGGAGGCCACCGTAGCGCATAGGGTAGCATGTCCGCCTATGACACCGAACGCCTGGATTCGAATCCTGGCGAGACCATCAGAAACATTTTCAGCGGTGGGTTTCCCCTCATAATGGTGCCAACCAACATTTGTGAGGTATTATGCCATGTAAAGCTTCCCAAAGAGGTGTCGCACGGCTGCACGCCGTTCGGACTCGGCTATAAAAATGAGGTCCCTTATCCTTGAGCTTAAACTTGAATCGGACTACACTCATTGATATGTGAGAAGTTTGCACCTATTCCTTGGTGGAATGTTCATTGGAAAAATTTCCATCTGCAATCTAATCGTTTTATTATCACTTTGAGTTTGTTTGAATTTTTTGACATTTAAACCTAAATGTTATCGACTAAACGTAAATCACATTTAAGTGAGATGAGTGAAAAAATGTTGAGTGTGATGAAAGTGTTAAAAGCCGGCAGCTTATATCACTAAAATTTAACGCATTTTTTACACGGGTAGTAATACACATATACACAGCGCAAGCGGAGAGACGAAAGCATAATTCTAAGAACTAATAAAAAAGCAATTACTCGGTATTGCGAATTATGTCATTACTTAAAAATAACAATTTGGGATCTAAATTCTAAAATAAACAAGTAAAAAGGCGTTAAGTTCGGCCGGGCCGTACTTTGGATACTCACCACTTCGGGTATATATATAGACCACCTTTTGTCAAAATCTGGTGAAAAATGCATACCTTATGCCGAGATATCGAGATATCGGTCTATATGGTGGATCTGGACGGATCTGGGTCAACTTTGAAAAGGATGTCGAAGGGCCTAACAAAACTCACCGTCCCAAATTTCGGCGTCATCGGACAATAAACGCGCCTTTTATGACCCCAAAACCTTAGATCGAGAGATCGGGCTATGTGGCAGCTATATCCACAAATCTGAACCGATCTGTGCCATATTGCAGAAGAATGTTAAGGGGTTTAATTTAACCCACTGTCCCCAATTTCGGCCACATCAGACAATAAATGCGCCTTTTTTGGGCCCAAAACTTTTAATCGAGAGATCGGTCTATATGGCAGCTATATCCAAATCTGGACCGATCTGATAAAGGATGTCGAATGGCTCAACACTAACCACTGTCCCAAATTTCTGCAAAATCGGATAATAAATGTGGCTTTTATGGGCCTAAGACCCTAAATCGGCGGATCGGTCTATATGGGGGCTATATGAAGTTATAGTCCGATATAGCCCATCTTCGATCTCAACCTGCTTATGGACAAAAAAAGAATCTGTGCAAAGTTTCAGCTCAATATCTCTATTTTTGAAGACTGTAGCGTGATTTCAACAGACAGACGGACGGACATGTCTAGATCGTCTTAGATTTTCACGCTGATCAAGAATATATATACTTTATAGGGTCGTAAATGGATATTTCGATGTGTTGCAAACGGAATGACAAAATGAATATACCCCCGTCCTTCGGTGGTGGGTATAAAAATTGATAGGAATTAAAAACAAGTAAAAAGGCGTTAAGTTCGGCCGGGCCGAACTTTGGATACCCACCACTTTTTGTATATATGTAAACCACCTTTTGTCAAAATCCAGTGAAAAATTCATACCTTATGCCCCATAGCAGTTATATCGAAATATGTTCCGATTTGGACCAAATACTAATAAGTACAAGTCATTGTTGAATTGTGTATAACAAAATATTGAATCTTTTAGTAGCTATCTCTAAAAATAAACCGATCTGAACCATATACGACACGATGGCGAAAAGTCTAACATAAGTCACGGTGTCAAATTTCAGTAAAATCGGATTATAAATGCGCCTTTTATGGGGCTAAGACTTTCAATCGAGATATCGGCCTACATGGTAGCTATACCCAAATCTGGACCGATTGGGGCCAAGTTGGCGAAATCGGACAATAAATGCGCCTTTTATGGGCCCACAATCTTAAATCGAGATATCGGTCTATATGCGAGCTATATCTGAATCTGGATCGATCTGAGTCAAATTGAGAAAGGATATTGAGGGGCCTAATACGACTCACTGTCCCAAATTTCAGAAAAATCGAATTATAAATGCGCCTTTTATGGGCCCAAAACCTTAAATCGAGATATCGCTCTATATGGCAGCTATATCCAGATCTTGGCCAAGTTGCAGAAAAATGTTAAAGATCCTAACACAACTCACTGGCACAATCGGACAATAAATGCGCCTTTTATGGGCGCAAGACCTTAAATCGAGATATCGGTCTGTATGGCAGCTATATCCAAATCTGGACCGATCTGTGCCAAATTGAAGAAGGATATCGAAGGGCCTAATACAACTCACTGTCCCAAATTTCAGCAAAATCGGATAATAAATGTGGCTTTTATAAGCCTAAGACCCCAAATCGGGGGATAGGTCTATATCAAGATATAGTCCGATATAGCCAATCTTCGAAATTAACTGGCTTATGGAAAAAAATTTGCGTAAAGTTTCAGGCCAATGTCTGTATTTTGAAGACTCTAGCGTGATTTCAACAGACAGACAGACGGACGTATAGACGGACGGACAGACGGACAAACGGACGGACAGACGGACGGACAGACGGACGGACAGACGGACCGATAGGCGGACGGATAGACAGACGGATGGACAGACGGACGGACAGATGGACGGACAGACGGACGGATAGACGGACGGACAGACGGACGGACGGACGGACGGACAGACGGACGGACAGACGGACGGACAGATGGACGGACAGATGGACGAACGGATAGACGAATGGACGGACATAGCTAGACCGTCTTAGATTTTTACGCTGATCAAAAATATATATACTTTATAGGGTCGGAAATGAATGTACCCCCAACCTTCGGTGGTGGGTATGACAAATTAAATTAAAAATTATTCACAAAGTACAAAACTGAGTGCATGTGCCAAATTGTTTACTATTTTTAACGAGCATTTTTCTTTTATTTTTTAAATTTTCAGTAATTATTTTCGAAATGTTGTAAAGAGCATTCTAAAAAACTTGTAAAATTGAAAGAAATGCAAAAAGTAGAACGTCAACTCGGGATTGCTTCCCACTGTTTAGGCACCATATAGACCGATCTCCGGAGTGTTAAGTTCCTAGATGTCTTTGTTTTTGCCCGACTTGGTTCAAATTGGCACATGAAGTGCACTTGTGTCCGCCAATACTCACAACCTATCCTTCTTCAATAGGTTCACAAGTTGATGTAGGTCCCTATAAAAACGATTACCTGATATGTCTTCTTGAGACCGTAGAAGCCTCAATTAATACCCAATTTGATTGAGTTCTTAAGGGTACTTCTTTGGCAGAATCCATGGTGGTGGGTATCTAAGGCTAGGCAGGCCGAACTTAACATGCTTTTACTTGTTTTGTGGTAAGTTACATAGAAAGTACGATATTGGTTTGTACCTGTATATAAGGACTTTTTAGTATCTCCATTTTCTAGAAATCAACCAATTTTGTAGGGTTGCCATATCAATTGTAGTCATTAATGCCTGTCTCAAGTTCCCAAGCGTCCTGAATGGCTTGCAATTTATCATTTTTTTATTAAATCATTTTGCAGATAGTATGCCTCATTGATCTTCAATGGGATTCAAATCGGGATTCTTGATCTAAAAATGCCGGTATGGAAAAGTCCCCACAACTCGTCATCAAACTTAATACATTTATTGTTTAGGAGGTTGTCATACAATTATGTACTCATTTTAGTTGGAACAAAGTATGCAGAAAATACCATAACGTATCGATGGCCATGGTTTTTCTTGCAGCACTCTTGTTGATGGTAACGAGAATCCCCTCCAATATTTATATTGACAACATTCGGGTTCATCAATATTGAAGTTCATTTCGTCACAGACTAATAAAAATCGATTTTTTTGTTTACGGCTATGGTGTTGGGCTTATAACTTTGTGCATTTGTTTGCAAACTAAGAAGGAGAAGAGCTAAACTCACTGTTTAGTGCGTCTATCGAGTGCGGATCACTTCGTGATTGAAAACAGCCATGTCCGTCTGTCTGGCTGCCCTGCATTTTTAAGATCAACGAAAAGGTCACACGGACTCAGAAAAATAGTGTAGGCAAAAGATGATCATATAGAGCAAAAGTGAATGGATACAGACATTAAGATTACTTCCACACTTTTTATACCCTACACCATTACTGTGGTACAGGGTATTATAACTTAGTGAATTTGTTTGTAACACCCAAAAGGAAGAGAGATAGACCCATTGATAAGTATACCGATTGACTCAGAATCACTTTCTGATTCGATTTAACTGCGTCCGTTTGTTTGTCTGTCCGTCCGTCTGTCCATGTTAATTTGTGTACAAAGTACAGGTCGCAGTTTTCATCCGATCGTCTTCCAATTTGGTACAGGCATGTTTTTCGGCCTGGAGACGAAGCCTATTGAAATTGAAAAAAATCGGTTCAGATCTGCATGTAGCTCCTATATATATGTTCGTCTGATTTTCAATAATATTGCAATAAAATGGTCATTTGTTAACCGATTTTCTCGAAATTTGGCAGGAAGGATTTTTTACGACCCAGTTTGAACATATTTGCTCGCCGAGGTCCAACAAAATTGGTTTATAGGTCCTACATTGCACTTATAGTGTAGGTGTAGGGTATTATACAGTCGGCACCGCCCGACTTTTGCCCTTCCTTACTGGCTTGTTATTTGAATTAGTAAAAAATATTTTCACACAAAAAATGTGTTCGTTTGAATTGGAAGAGCACTACATGTCAGCTACCCTGTACTACATTCATTTGGTATTTTGCGCACTTTCCTGAAAGTAGTTGGCCTACTCCGAGGTGTGGGAGATGCATTACATGGTAGGTTACGCCTGACTTTCCCCAGGTTCAAGTACAGTTTTTGAACTTCCATTTATTTAAAATTTCTTACATTCCAAAAGCAATTGCATTCAAGTTCAATTCAAGTTACCCACATTTATGATCAAAAGCCATAAAGTCACGTTCATCACAAGCAATCACATAAATTAACATTAAATACCATTTAAGTATGGTTGTAAAAGAAGATATACAAATACAGCACTGCCAACACGTTTGCATTTATGCCACACCAGCGTAGAAATACACGCGACCGCAAGCGTAGCAACGCATCATCAACCGAAGGAGAATAAGAGTGGTATTTTGCTCCAAGAACAAAACAAGACAAAACATTTGCAAAGAAAAATATCACTCTCCCAACAAACTTTCAACCGGCCACATGCAATAACGAATCTTTAAAATCTTATATTGTGTTTCGAATTTTATTGCTCGACAAGAGTCATATGAAACGAAGAAGTCTGCTTTATGGCGGTAGTTATTATCTTACATGCATTAGCAACGCAGCGTGAATGGTGTTGGAGGGGTATACTCAACGTTGATTGCTCTCACTTTGTGTTAAACAAAGACGGTAGTTGGTAACTGTTGCTGGTTGCTGGTAGGTGTGAGTTTTACAACTAAAAAAGAATACAGGTGTGTGCGAATGTATGAATGCGTGATGTGCTTTTCTTTAGAGTAAAGAGTTCTTATGACTATGCTTGTACTCTCACATATGCATCTCAAGACACTACATGAAGCAATTTGTCATAACCCAAACCGACACCTGAGGTGAGAGTTTCGTTGTTCGTTTTTGTTGGCTCTTTCAAATCCCAAAACTGTTGTTTGCGAAATAGTGCTCGAGTGTTAAGAAACCTATTCGAGCATACAAAAGCACATAAACTTCCCACACACACTCACACACACACACATATATAAATGAATTTTATTGCTAACGCCCAAGGAATAGGAAGTTTTCACAGTTTTCAGTATTTATTCTGGGGAAAAATGTTTAAATTATTTAATTTTCCTTGGTATGTTTTCTCATGAGAGTTTGTTTTTCTTTTTCCAGATTTGTTTCTTTGTCAGGTCAGACTTGGATAGGCTATTTTTCATGGTCCAAGCTGTTTCCTTGAAATCGATTCAAATATTTAGGTTGTTTCTTTCATTCTACCCATTTGTGCTTAATTTAGCTACAGCAAGTGATGAGAAGTGATTTGTAATATTGGTTGATGGTAAAGGTCGGTAAATTGTTTAAGAAAAAAAAATTAAAAATCCAATATTTAAACGGAACTTTGAATAAGACTAATCAGAGTGTCGTTTGATGTGGCATTTTTACAAATGAGATAGTAAATGAATTTATGTCAAATTGGATCAGCTTTAAGCCAACAATTGACTCATAATTCGGGTATTCCATTCCCAACTCTGTACACCCCGAAAAATAAGTCCGCTTATATCAGCAAAGCATTGTCTGCTGATGTTAAATTAAAAATTTTAAACTTTTGAATGAATCCATACAAAATTGTTGAACGTCTGAACAAGAGTTAAGGCGTTTGCAAAAAAATAAAAAAAAAACAATTAGGTAAATTTTACGCTTAAAATCGTAAATAAAATAGAAATAGTTATTTTGTCTGCTGTAATTTTAGTTCATAAAAATTAACAAACTGTAGATAATTGGAAACATTTTTACTTTATATGCTTGGAAAATTGAAATATAAGATGAAATATAAAACAAGTAAAAAGGTGTTAAGTTCGGCCCTGCCGAACTTTGGATACCCACCACCTCGGGTATATATGTAAACCACCTTTCATCAATATCCAGTGAAAAATGCATACCTTATGTCCCATAGCAGTTATATCGAAATATATTCCGATTTGGACCAAATACTAATAATTGTGTATAACAAAATATTGGTCTTTTTAGTACCTATATCTTAAAATAAACCGGTCTGAACCATAAACGACACGGATGTCGAAAAGCCTAATACAAGTCACTGTGTCACATTGCAGTGAAATCGGATTATAAATGCGCCTTTTATGGAGCCAAGACTTTAATTCGAGATATCGGTCAGCTATATCAAAATCTGGACCGACTTTGGTGAAGTTGCAGAAAAATGTCGAAGAGCCTAACACAACGCACTGTCCCAAATTTCGGCGAAATCGGACAATAAATGCACCTTTTATGGGCCCTAAACCTTAAATCGAGAGATCTGTCTATATGGAAGCTATATTCAAATTTGAACCGATCTGGTGACGAAAGATGTCGAAGGGCCTAACACAACTCACTGTCCCAAATTTCATCAAAATCGGACAATAAATGTGGCTTATATGGGCATAAGACCATAAATCGGAGGATCGGTCTATATGGGAGCCATATACAAATCTGAACTGATCAGGGCCAAATTAAAAAAAGACATCGAAGGGTCTAAGACAACTGACTGTCTCAAATTTCGGCCAAATCTGATAATTAATGTGGTTTTTATGGGCCCAAAACCTTAAATCGAGAGATCGGTCTATATGGCAGTTATATCCAAATCTGGATCGATATGAATCAAATTGAGAAAGGATGTCGTAGGGCTGAACACAACGCAACGTCCCAAATTTCAGCAAAATCGGAAAATAAATGTGGCTTTTATGGGCCTCAGACCCTTAATCGGCGGATCGGTCTATATGGCAGCTATATCCAAATCTGGACCGATCTAGGTCAAATTTAAGAAAGATGTCAAAGTTGTGTTGTGTTAGACCAACTCACTGTCCCAAATTACAGCATCCTATGGTGGTGGGTATAATAATTCGAGGCAATTAGGTCAATGGGTTTGAAGTCTTTGCAATCCCATTCTTTTGGTAAGGTGAAAGATTTTCTAGGTAGTATGATTTCATATCCTATTCAGTTAGGTTGAAATGGAGTGGACTGGCACCACAATCGAAATGTGACCTTGATATCCAAAATCAGCAGAAACTTTTAAGCATTCCTAACCTGTTGTGCTGTGTCCGATGCAACAAAGCAAGAGGGACCATAATAATATTCACGGGGCACTTGTGTGATTTCATGTGAACACGAGGACTTATGCTTGTACTTGTTTATGCTCTCCTGTGCCCAGGTGAACAGTTGTGGCGGCGATGCTAGTCATGCAACAACTAAACAACAATAATAATAACAACAACCAAATCCCTTGTTTGAAGAATATTTACAGTTCCAACGAATTTTGTGTCTTTGGTCTCTGCCTTTGGTCGGGGAGTAGCAGTGTTCTCGGAAAAATGCTGAAAAAGTTATTTCCGCATACTTTTGTGTGAGTGTTTGTGTGTGTGTATGTGTTTGTTTGTAGGTGTGTGTGATTTCCCTATTTTGCATTTGTACTGCCGTTTTATGCCGTCATGATGCTCGTTTTGCGGAATCAGCACAAAAAAGTCATATTCGTGTGTTTCGGCCATTCTCCGTTTTTTTTTGGGCTTTTGCCATTCAACGTTATGCTGCGCTTTGCCTACACATTACCACACCTCAGCACTATGACGCCGGTGTGAGTTGTTTAAGCCATGTTCCATGGTTCATAAAGCATGAAATATTAACCATGGCCATATTGCTTTCCACCCATCGGGCGCTGGCCGAACGGGTGGCAGGCAGAAGAATGCGGTTGCAACAGGAGAGCACTTTTGTTTTATAACCCACAGAGTTTGTGACCAGCAAAAGTTGTGGATATTTTTCACCATGATATGATACCTAATACTGCACTTCATGTATCCTCTGGAACTATGCTCATAAGACATAGTGCACTACTTTGTTTTCAATGAAAGCTGTCAATAGTTTGAAGAGTGAATACATTTATATTTAAACCAAACAGTTAGTTGCAGGCTATTGCATAAATCATACTCTAATAAAATTTTTATAAAACTTAAAAATTCTAGAGGTAAATGTTTCCTATGAAAACTATTCATTTTTTCAATAGTCAAAAATTTTTTAATTTTGTTAAATGTACAGCGGTCAAAAAAAGTATTCATCATTAGCAAAATTGATAATAAATTCACTTATTTTGGGTAATTGAAGAAAATTTAAAGTAAACAAATAATGCAGTTTTATGCAATAGTTTATTTTTCGTAATATGTTTTAAAATAAATTCAAAAAATAAATTTAATTAGCGCAAAAAATGCAATTTTATATAATAACACCAAAAACAGAACAAAAAAAGTATTCATCATTGATGTGCTATCATCAAAGTCAAATTCAAATATTATTTGGGAATCCCCCTTTTCTGTTTTATTTAGTAAAGGAGGCTTTGCCCTTGACAGCAAATATTTAATTTCATTGAAAATATAGTTTTTGTCAAAATGGGTCGTAAGCAAAACGAGGTTTCTGATGAGGTAAAAGTTTTGATAATAAAACACCACAGGAATGGTTTAACTCAAAAAACTATCAGTGAAATATTAAATAGACCACGATCTACTATACAATCCATCATCAGAAAGTGGACAGA
Source organism: Stomoxys calcitrans (assembly GCF_963082655.1). Lineage (NCBI taxonomy): Eukaryota > Metazoa > Arthropoda > Insecta > Diptera > Muscidae > Stomoxys > Stomoxys calcitrans. Next base: position 3,883,250 of record NC_081553.1, read on the forward strand.
AACGAAAACTGTTGACAATAAACCAAGATCTGGTCGACCAAAAGCACTTTCAGTTGGAGATGTGCGTTGGCTAGTGCTGCAAGTTCAGAAAACTCCGAAGACAAATGCGACCATTCTTCGTAAAAACACTATGGAATATTTAGGGAAGGAAGTTACTACACAAACAATTCGAAATACACTCAAAAGGCATAGTTACAGAGGAAGAACTGCACGTAAGAAGCCCTTTATAAATAAAATAAACCGAGTGAAAAGGCTAAACTTCGCAAAAATGTATGTAAAACAGCCCGAATCATTTTGGAAAACAGTCATTTTTGCAGACGAGAGCAAGTTTAATCTTTTTGGGTGCGATGGAAAGGTCATAGTGTACAGAAAACCAAATACAGAGCTTGAAGAACGAAACACAGTTGCTACTGTAAAACATGGTGGAGGTGGTTTAATGGTTTGGGGGTGTATGGCGGCTTCAGGAGCGGGAAATCTTGAAATTATTAATGGAGTAATGGATCATAAGTATTACATTGACATTTTAAAGAGGAATTTAAAAGATAGTGCTGTAAAACTTGGGCTTGGTAATAACTTTCAATATTATCAAGATAATGACCCCAAACATTCTGCTTTAAATACCAAGATGTGGATGCTGTATAACTGCCCCAAAGTCATTAAAACTCCTCCTCAAAGTCCCGACTTGAACCCAATTGAACATCTTTGGGAACATCTCGAACGCAAATTGAGAACGCGCAATTTTTCGAGCAAGAGTCAAATGCAACAGGTGATAATGGAGGAATGGACTAATATAGACCAAAATATAACCGCTAAATTAGTCCAATCGATGTCAAACCGTTTAAAAGAAGTTATAAGACGCGGTGGTCGAATAACAAAGTATTAATTTTTTTAAATTATGTTATTTATTTTTTTGTTTTTTTGCAATGATGAATACTTTTTTTGTTTAATTTTTTGTGTTCAGCTGTAAAATGGCCCTTTTTGTTCCAATAAATACTATTTTTTTCTTTAAAAACAATGAAATTGTGTACATATATATCACACAAGCACTACTGCATCATTAGTTTAATATGCTTTTATTCCAATTGTCTTTTGTAGACTTATTAAAAAAAAAACATTGAATGATGAATACTTTTTTTGACCGCTGTATGCAGGTTTTTGCTTTTCAAGATTGCGTTATTTTGTTAGTTGGAATTTCATTGGTATGTATTGACACCGTTATCCACAAAACTTAATGTAGATTTGAAATAGGTTTATTTGACAGATTCTTTGTATAGAACTGTCAAATAAATCTATTTTAAAGCTTCATTAAGTTTTGTGCATAAGGCAGTAAAACCTTATGATGTCCATCCAAGGTGACGTATACTTCTTGATAATCGCCTTCTATATGGCGTAAGTATACGCCACGGAGGAACCATAAGCAGTGTGCGACTCAAGTGGAAATTTCCAAGTCAAATGGCTTGTTGTGCGATTTTTATACCCACCACCGAAGGGTGGGGTATATTCATTTGGTTATTCCGTTTGCAGCACATTGAAATATCCCTTACCGACCCTTTAAAGTATACAACTTGACTGTTTAAAAATAGTTTTTAATTTTTTTGTCACAGTTCAATTTTGAACTGCATCTTGCACATTTCACTGGGCTTTCGCCACCAGTTTTTTGGAGCGTTAAGCTGAAGGATAACTTTTAATTGAGGTAAAATAAGCCGTGGTCGGATTTCTGTTATTTTGCTCACTTTTAAATAGAAATTACAAGCTTAACAGGGAGACATGTCCGCTGAAGAGATGCAGAGCGAGAGCGAAAAAACTCGGGGGAGGATATCAAACCAAAAAATAAAGCAAAATAACTGTGCGGGTTAGCTGTATAAATTAGTGACGACATAGCATTTCCAGCCACTTCGTGCAGTCCTCATGAGAACATTAAGTAGTCGTCATAGGTACTCTACTAGCACCAACGCTGTGGTAGCCGTGGTGATGACGGTGGCAAAACCAGTACCAATACCAGTGTCAGTGGATGAATGAATGAGTGAATCAAGTGAATGGGAGAATAAGTGCGGCAGCATAGTTGGCGAAAACAATCAAGTATTTAGAATGTTTATGTGTCCGGGGTCTAGTGTTGACCAACTCGTTCAGAAATTGTTATGACTTTATTACCGTTTTGCCAAAACCTTGTAAAGTCTCACCTACGCCTGATGGGCTGCAGCCTTCCTTCCCCCTGCAGGCGGAACATGGACGGTGCACAAAGGAAATGATTTTCCATTCAGATTTTTCATAAAATGTACTCTTTTCATGTCTCGCACCCGGAGACAAGTGATGATGGGGACGATGACGATGACGATGAGGATGAGCTGAAGCGGATGCTGTTGCCTTTGCTGCAGTTTCTGCTGAGACGAGCATGTCATTGTTGTCAATGATGGTGCCAGGTTTCAGTTTAGTTTTTAAGCTGTTTTATGTTGTTTTAACTTTTTGCATGCGCCACCATTAGCTCCACTCACTGCTCCATGGTTGCATCAATCCATCCATGTTGTTGCTTCTTCCTGATTAAGCTTTTAACGTGTGGTTTTTGGGGTTTATGGGAAAACGACACGAACTCGGATGTCTCGTCTTGTTTGGTGTTTCCGGTTGCTCATTGTTTTTTATGGATGTTCTGGTGGCACTTACTGAAGCAGGTTCCTCTACCAGACCATTAAGAGAAACTGTGCATTGACTGTGGCGATGGCAGTGACTGTGGCAGCGGCAGGGGCACTTGTTACCGTGTGATTTGTTGCATAAAGTCAGACATGACGATAAAATAGTTGTTGAACAGTTGCTGCTCGTTTATTGTTCGTTGTTATGTTGCATTGGTCTCCACCATCCTGAGCAGCCATCATCGCCGATGTTGATGTTGTTGCCCTCCCTGTGATCCTGTTGCCATTTGTGCCAGCGTGGAAATACTAAAATCAGGCTGGATGTTAGTGTAGTCTTTGTGCTTTATTGACATTTAAGGGATTTATATTATCTGCGAATGATTTTGATTTGAAAGAGGTGTTTTACACCGATCACCATCAATCAAGGCGATGATTGCATGCCGATATAAAGAGGGATTTTTATTGCAGTACCGGGACTTCAAGATGTACATTTCGATTGATATGTTTGACATAGCAAGAAAATATATATTTGAAAGGAGGCTACAACTTCAAACTAATAAAAAGTTGCATGAAGAATTTATATGCTATGATTGAAGGCTTTTCTCTGTTTTTTTTTTTAATTTTAAGGGAACTGGTAACAAAATTTCAGTGGAATTCTCCCTTCAGCCTTGAACTAAGTCCAATGAGTGCGAAATATGCCGCATTCTATTGGATGATATAACACAAATAAAAGTCATACATTGATACACATCAAAGCAACAACATTGAAGGAGTGTTGTTTTTGAACCAGTTCGTGAGCATTTAATTACATTTTTGATTAATTGAAGCGAAAAATATACTAAGGCAGCGACATGAAACTGAGCACCACTTCTACGTAATGTCTTCGCATTTTTTGTCACAATTTTTATGTCCTAAACCACTACTGCGGTACAAATTAGTATCACTATCTGATTCTATTAAGCTATGTCCGTCTGTCTGTCTGTCTGTCCATGTTAATTTGTCTACAAAGTACAGGTTGCAATTTTCATACGATCCTCTTCAAATTTTGCACAGCCATTTTTTGGCCTACAGGCATTTTTGGTCCTGTCGAAATTGGAAGAAATCAATTCAGATTTGCATAAAGCTTCCATTTACGTCGTCGTTTGTCCGATTTGCACTTATATTGAAATATCATTGCAATTTGCTAACCTATTCTCACGAAATTTTACACGAAAGTTTCCCATAAGACTGTCGACATTATTCAGAAATTTTATGAAAATTACTTCAGAATTATAAATAGTTCCCATATATATATCGCCTAATTTCCACTTCTGATGCCTTTGAAAGCGCATTTGTCCCACCAGAGGCGTTGATCTGTCGTTACTGTGGTATCACAATGGACTAAGTGAGTCTGTAAAGGACTTCCACTTTAACCTAACCCATCCTAACATCATTCACACCCAATGTGGTGTAGGATGCCAAAAGTTTTAGCCCATCCTTACATGTTTTATAACGCGTTTTGACAGATGTTCGGGTGAAAACTTGAACTCAGTACTAGACTTTAAGGTAAAATTTTATTAAATTTGTACAAATGAATTTTTTTTGAAATTTTGTAGGGACCAATTTTCAAAAATTTCTTTTCTTGATCTCTGAAGAAAAAAAAAAAAAATAATAAACAATTCTTCAAAGCCAATTATTTAAACATGACTTTGCAAGAAACCCATTTTTCGGAAGCCCGATTTTTAAGTGGCAATACTAAGTCCAAAAAATTGAAAAACTAATTTTCAAAAACCGAACTGATGGCCTTAGTATTATAATAAAACCAGTAAGGAAAGGCAAAAGTCGGGCTCTGTAACCGACTATATAATACCCTACACCACCTAGTGCATGTAGTACTTTTTATATGTAGAACTTATCTCGAAATCTAGTCAGACTTTAATTTGGATACCAATTGAAATAGCGATTTAGATTTCCACATCTTTAAAAGGCCATATCGGATAAAAGATTATATGGGAGTTATATCGAAACCTGTGCCAATTTTAATGACACATACTGGAACGTCAAATAGAGATTGACGTCCCAATATATGTCATTTAGATATGACCAAAATTGTGGCTTTTACGGCCATAAAAGTCAATATCGGATGATAGGACTGATTTTAATGGATCGTCAATTTAAACGTCTCATATAAAATCGGGCGAAAATTGTGGATTCTACAGCCTTAAAAGGTCATATCAGATGAATGATATATATGGTAGCTATATCTAAATCTAAACCGATTTTATGAAATATTGCATACATATGAAGACATCAAATAAAGCACCTCATGCAAAATTTTGTAAAATCGGACCAAAATTGTGGCTTCTACAGCCTTAAAAAGCCAAATCAGATGATAGATATATATGGGAGCTATATCTAAGTCTGAACCGATTTTTATGAAATTTTCCAGATATGTTAAGATCGATAACAAAACAGTTCGTGCCAAATTTTGTGCAGATCGGTAGAAAATTTCCAAATTTCGTAAAGATCGGACTAAAACTGTGGCTTCTATAGCCATAAAAGTCCATATCGGATGAAAGATATATATGGGAGCTATATGTAAATCTGAACAGATTTTTATGAAATTTTGCACACATATGTAGACCTCAAATAAAATACCCTAAGTCAAAATTTGTGAAGATCGGACGAAAATTGTGCCTTCTACAGCCTTAAAAATCCATATCGGATGAAAGATATATATATATATATATATATATATATATATATATATATATATATATATATATATATATATATATATATTTACATATATGGGAGCTATACCTAAGTCTGAACTGATTTTTTTCAAATCAATAGCGTTTGTCCTTGGGCCAAAAAAGTGACATGTGCAAAATTTCGTGATAATCGGACAACAAATACGACCTGCACTTTGATTACAAGAATGCATGGATGCACAGACGGACATGACTAATTCGAATCAGAAAGTGATTCTGAGTCCTTCGGTATACTTATAAATGGGTCTAGCTCTTCTCCTTCTTAGCGTTCTGTAATACCCTGTACAACAGTGGTGGTGCAGTCTTTGACTGAAATTTTGTACGTGGTTTTTTGGTATAACTTCCAACAACTGTTTTAAGTATGATTCAAATCGGTTCATAATCTGGTATAGCTGTCATATAAACCGATCTTGGGTCTTGATTTCTTGAACCAATAGTGACATAAGTCTCTGTCTAAAATTTCAGTGAAATCGGATTATAAATGCGCTTTATATGAGCCCAAAACCATAAATCATGAGATCAGTCTATATTACAGCTATATCCAAATCTGAACTGATTAGTTCCATATTGCAGAAGTGTTACGAGGGGATTAACATAACGCACTGTCCCAAATTTCGGCGACATCGGACAACAAATGAGCTTTTATGGGCCCAAAGCTTTAAATTGAAAGATAGGGCTATATGGCAGGAGGGAGGGAGGGATGTTGCAGGTCCTAACAGAATTCACTGTCCCAAATTTCGGCATCATCAGACAATAAATGCGCCTGTTATGGACTCAAACCCTTAAATCGAGAGATCGGTCTATATGGCAGCTATATCCAAATCTGGACCGATCTGTTTCATATTGCAGAAGTATTACGAGAGGCTTAACATAACTCACTGTCGCAAATTTCGACGACATCGGACAATAAATGCGCCTTTTATTGTCCTAAAAACTTAAAGCTAGAGATCGGTCTATATCGCAGCTATATTCAAATCTGGACCGATCTGGGCCAATTTGAAGAAGGACGTCGAAGAGGCTCACTAAACTCACTGCTTAAATTTGAGCAACATCGGACAATAAATGCGTCTTTTATGGTCCCAAAACCTAAAACCTATCGGTCTATATGGCAGCTATATCCAAATGTGGACCGATCTGTGCGATATTGCAGAAGTATGTCAAGGGGCTTAATATAACTCACTGTCCCAAATTTCGGCGACATCGGACAATAAATGTGCATTTTACGGGCCAAAAACCATTAAAATCGAGAAATCGGTCTGCAGCTATATCCAAGTCTGAACCGATTTGAGCCAAATTGACGAAGTGCCTAACACAACCCGCTGTCCCAAATTTCAGCAAAATCGGATAATAAATGTGGCTTTTATGGGCCTAAGACCCAAAATCGGAGGATCGGTCTATAGGGGGCTATATCAAGATATAGTCCGATATAGCCAATCTTCGAACTTAACCTGCTTATGGACAAAAAAAGAATCTGTGCAAAGTTTCATTTCAATATCTCTATTTTTAAAGACTGTAGCGTGATTTCAACAGACAGACGGACGGACATGTCTAGATCGTTTTTTACGCTGATCAAGAATATGTATAGGGTCGGAAATGGATATTTCGATGTGTTGCAAAAGGAATGATCGCGATCGCGGTGCTTCAAATTCGTTTACAAGATCGTCATCGGTGGCGAATCGTGGGTCAATGCTTACAAACCCGAAACAAAAAAACAATCGATCGTGTTGGTCTTCGAAATGGAGCCAATTCCAATGAAAGTTGTTGGTGGCAAAATCACTTGGGTTGCCCAAAAAGTAATTGCGGATTTTTCAGGTCGGCCAAATGAAGTTGATGATGTCCAATTCAAAACATTATACGAATTCAATCGTCAACGCTTGTGATATGCACCTTAAACGCAATGAATTCGATCCGTTTTTAAAACGAATCATAACTGGAGATGAAAAATGGATTGTTTACAACAACGTTAGTCGAAAACGATCATGGTCCAAGCATGGTGAACCAGCTCAAACCTCTTCAAAGGCTGATATCCACCAAAAGAAGGTTATGCTGTCTGTTTGGTGGGATTGGAAGGGTGTGGTATATTTTGAGCTGCTTCCAAGGAACCAAACGATTAATTCAGATGTTTACTGTCAACAATTGGACAAATTGAATACAGCCATCAAGGAGAAGCGACCAGAATTGGTCAATCGTAAAGGTGTCATATTCCACCAGGACAACGCTAGACCGCACACATCTTTGGTCACTCGCCAAAAACTGAGTGAGCTTGGCTGGGAACTTTTGATGCATCCACCATATAGCCCTGACCTTGCACCATCAGACTACCATTCATTTCGATCTTTGCAGAACTCCTTAAATGGTAAAACTTTTGGCAATGATGAGGCTACAAAATCGCACTTGCTTCAGTTTTTTCAGATAAAGGCCAGAAGTACTATGAGCGTGGAATACTAAATTTGCCAGGAAGATGGCAAAAGGTTATCGAACAAAATGGCAATTATATATTTGATTAAAGTTCATTCTAAGTTTTATTAAAAATGCATTTACTTTCTTTTAAAAAATCCGCAATTACTTTTTGGGCAACCCAATACATCACAATTTGAGTGTTGGGAGAAATTCGAAAACAAAACAAGAGACGGCGAATCATCGTTCACCATGACAAAGTGAGCTCTTACATATCGGCTCAAACCGCCGTACTGCCCTGACTTGGCATCCAATGAATTTGTTTATTATCGCAAATTAAGATGAAAATGGGTGATCAATGATTTATGTAGCCAGAAAATCCCGATATGGTCAAAAACGAAATGTCTTCAAGATCGTCAACCAGGCCATTTGAACATAAACCTCATTGACCTTCGGCTTGAACGAAAATGCTAGTGTGATCTCAATTCACGATTTCAGCACAGGTCTATGGTGTTTTAAGTCATCGTCGATGTTACAGTTTATATTAGATTCGAACGACCCAAATTCATTCAAGGTTTTTTTCTATCTGTCTATAAAAAGCTCTCTTACTTGTAAGGCTAGACTCTTGAAATTGTGCACAAATTGTATCATAGTAAACGGGTTAAACAGGTCGGAACAAGCAGATGCATAAAATGTTCTTCTCAATCTGTGTACCCTACACCACATTGTGCACTTGCAATGGTAGTACAGAGATAAACTAAATCCATTGATAAGTATATCAATTGACTAAAACTTTTCCCTTCGTTACCTGGTTTAAAATGCATTCGCTACTTGAAAATTTTTATTCTAAACCTCTGTTTATGCCAATGATATAATCTATTACAATTTTGCCCAATTATTTCTTTCTTACCTCTAAGTTTACTAACTATAAGTTGACAGGTAACTTCTTTTGCTTTCGTTAAGTTAGCCAACATACAAAATCATATGTTAGATGATAAGCCATTATTAAAATAAACTCCCACTTTGAATTTACCAACGAAACGAACCACATCGGAAAGGTGTCTTAAGTCTTGTTTGATGTTTTCCAGTTCATAATTCTAAAGACAACCAAGGTACATTCAGCCTACACGCAAACATTTTTTGGTCCTTCGAACCGGATTTCTATACGCATTGGTACCGGGTTGCATAAGTCTGATTCCTAAAGACATCATCACTTCTTACGTCCATCGCTAAGGAATATCTCCCACATTCCAGATTGTCCCAGAAAAGGGAACGAGTGATATTGTCCATACACTTCGATTTGTTTTTCTCATTCCCTCTCATATAAAAAATATTTCAACTCATCGGATTCATCAGATCCCACGCAAAATAAGTAATCGTTTTTATTTCGTAGTTCCCTTCGATTGTGTAAAAAATCGATAACATTATTGACAAATGTAAATAGAAATATAGATGAAAGAATTTTTGCTACATAAACAAATCCATATATTTCCATGAAGATCTACTTACAGCGTTTAATAAAATATAATACAACAATTTAAAACCTTTGAGCGAAGTGAATTTGGGCTCATAAGTTCTATTATAGAAAGTTGAATTGGTCTGCGCATTGAAAGTTCGCATGACTGCGATATATTAGGGTGGACCCTTTTCCATTTAATTTAATACAATTCCGAAATTAAAATCCCGCATGATTTACAATATTTTTTCTTTGTAATGAAAATTTTTAATCTGCAAATTGCAAGTGTATACAAACTGGAGAAAGTGAATAAATAAATAAAAGTAAAATAGATGATTAAATTTCCACATTAAAACTATTTTTTTGAAAAAATTTTAAAAAGACAACGTTTCCATCCTTTTTCAAAAAAAAAAAAACCACAATCAGAAAGCACTCCATATAAAATTCTTTTGTGAATTTTTATTGCGAATTTACTTTGGAAAATAGAGAAGTCTACACATTTTTTTCACAAAACGCTTTTCCAAAAAATAATTAGGTTTTTTTTCATTCGTATTTTTCTTTTACCTAAATTTGTTTCCTGTTTTTCATTTTGCAAAGAAAGGGAAACACAAGATAATCAGGAATTCCACACCCATTTCAATCACGTTGTACAAATAGCTTCTTTCCCATTAGAAATTCGAAGAAGCCTATTTCGAAGCCTGATTTCATATATTAGGAATTTGCCTTATATATCTACAGCTTAACGATATTTAAGTCTTTTCTTCTCGTGGTTTCTCATTCAATTAATACTCTTAAATTCCAACATTCATCATGAGCTCCTTAGAACGATTCATCCGGGCTAATGATAAGCTAGTTAATTTCGAACAGGGATTAACTGAGGCAAATATTTCCGAATCATCTATTTTCGCTCTAGAGATACACCGCGATGAGCTTAAATCAATTTGGGCAACTGTCAAAAGCCTTTATGACAAATGTATAGATCATTTCGACAGTCAGAGCAAAAAGCCATCCGGAGAAGCCAATGATGATGGGAATAACTCCCCTGAATCAGATTCTGATAGCGAAGGCTCTGACCTAGACAGCATAAATGCAAGATTTCACGCTTCTTATGAAACCTACGTCAGAATTGTTTCAAAACTTAGTGCCCATATTCATAGACGAACAAATGTAACTCCCACTCAGCAAGCATCCGTCCAGCCTTCTAATTTTCACCTTCCAGCTTGCGATACGGAATCTTTCCGTGGAGATTACCAATCCTGGCCTTCGTTTCGAGACATGTTCTCTGCCATATACGTGAATAACTCCAGTCTTTCCAAGGTTCAAAAATTGTTTCATTTGAGGAAGAAGACAGAGGGAGAGGCACATGACATTGTCAAAAAATGTCCCCTGACAAACAACGGCTTTGACATCGCATGGTCGAATCTTAAAGATAGATTCGAAAACAAAAGAATGTTAGTCCATAGTCAGCTTCGAATTCTATTTAATTTGTCCACGATTACTACGGAGTCAAGTGAAGATATTAAATGCCTTCAACGCGACATCAACTCCTGCATTTCGTCCTTGAAATTATATGATATTGACGTCTCAAGCTGGGACGCAATTTTTGTTTTTGTCTGCTCTACGAAACTTCCTCGTGTTACTCTTTCTCTGTGGGAGCAATCCATTAAAAACAAGAAAGATATTTCAAAATGGACAGATTTAGATTCGTTTTTGTCAAGCAGATACCAGACGTTGGAGACAATTTGTGAAATAAACGGTCCCTTCAATGCAGATAAGACGAATTCAAGCTGTAAGAAACAGGCAACGCCCTTGAATAAGAAAATTAATAGCAACCATGCGAAGGTTTCTCCCCCCACTTCAAATCCACCATGCAATTTATGTGCAAATGAGCCTCATACAATCCGCAAATGCCCTAAGTTTCTTAACATGAAAATAGATGATAGACAATCTTGTATCCGAAGATTGAATTTATGTCTCAATTGTTTCGCAAAAGCCCATAGCGTAAAGGACTGCAAAAGTCCTCACAACTGCTACTCGTGTGGAAAGAGGCATAATACTCTCCTGCATCGTGACGTTAAGCCTGTTCACGATACGAATCCTGCCTCAAGTCACTCCCAAATTCAAAATTCTGAACTCCAACAGATACAGTCCACAATCCCCCAATCTTCCGTTCATCACGCAAGCCTCGAACGGGTATCTTTCCCGCCTTTTTCGTCCTCTGCAAGTAACATCCAATCATGTTTCGCAGCACATTCTCAAAATGTTCTTCTCGGCACTGCGCTGGTTGAAATCAGTCATCTCGGACTGAAATATTTTGTGAGAGCCCTGATAGACTCAGGTTCACAAGGAACGTTCATATCTGAACGTGTCTTCAATATCCTCAAACTGCCTTTCCATCCAATCGAGGCCGACATTGCGGGTCTCAATGGTGTCACGTCAGCAAAATCCAGAAAAATGGCAACATTTTCTATAAGCCCTCGTTTTGACTCCGACTTGCATGTCAATGTAACAGCTTTGGTCGTGCCGCAACTTTCAGGAGATCTTCCAACAAGTTCCATTAATCCTTCGGTTCTTGTAGAATTTCCGAACATTCGGCTTGCTGATCCAAAGTTTCTTGAAAGTAGCCGAATCGATCTGCTTATTGGCGCGGACATATTCAATAATATTCTTTTGGACAATGTTCGTCGAAACATTTGCGACTCTCTTGTCGCTCAAGAGACAATATTCGGATGGATAATTACAGGACCTATCCGGAATAATCCTAAAGTATCATCCTATTCTACTATAGTTTCCTACTTTTCAGAAACGAATTTAGAAAAACAGCTAAAGCGTTTTTGGGAGGTGGAGGAAGTTCCGCAAAAGCCTCTACTCTCCGAATCCGATTCATTTTGCGAGAAATTATATTCGGAAACAACCAAACGTGACTCTGATGGGAGATATATAGTGTCTCTGCCGTTCAAGGAATCCTTTTCATATAACTCTCCACAGATAGGACGATCCAGGTCCATAGCTAGTGCTCAATTCTTGAGAAATGAGTCTCGACTATCCAAAAACATGTCGTTAAAAGACGAATATGATTCTGTCATCCAGGAATATTTAGACCTAGGCCATATGGCCAAGGTTCCTATTCCTGTTGAGGAAGAGTTTCCAAGGCACTATTACCTCCCCCACCATGCGGTGATAAAACCCGATAGAACCACTACCAAAGTCAGAGTGGTCTTCAATGCCTCATGTCCAACATCCTCGGGAACATCACTTAATGACATTCTCTATCCAGGCCCAGTACTTCAGAATGACTTGACTCTTCTTCTTTTGCGCTGGCGTCTCTATCGCTATGTTTTCAGTGCCGACATCGAAAAGATGTATCGGCAAATAAGGATTAATAAAGATCATTCTTGTTTCCAGAGAATTCTGTTTCGAACAAAGCCAAAGGAACAGATTCAAGATTTCGAACTGCAAACCGTAACCTTTGGTGTAAATGCAGCTCCATATTTGGCTATTAGAACTCTAATGCAGCTCGCAGAAGACTGCAGCAGTTTTTATCCTTTGGCAAGCCACATTATTCGAGACGACATGTACGTGGACGATGTTTTAACTGGTTGCCACGATCTCCAATTGGCTTTAAAGGCTAAAGATCAATTGATCTCAGCCCTTAATTCCGCATGTTTTCCACTTAGAAAATGGGCATCCAATTCTAAGGAGATTCTCCAGTCCTTACCCAAAGAGCACATCTTGAAGGAAGATTTCCTTCTTTTCGATGACAGCAGCCTAACCAAGACTTTAGGTGTGCGGTGGAATGCCATGTTAGATAAGTTCTTATTCGTAATTCAGGCAACGCCATGTAAGGAGAGTTACACGAAAAGAGAGGTGCTTTCCGAAATATCTAAGATTTTCGATCCAGCTGGATGGCTAGCACCCATAGTCGTCCTAGCGAAAATTCTTATGCGACATGTGTGGTTATCCAAGGTTGATTGGGATGAGAAAATTACTTCCAAATGTTTCCAAGATTGGAAAAATCTTCTAGATGACTTCTCAACTATCAACTCAATCCAAATCCCACGTTGGATTTCCTACGCACCCTCATTTCGTATCCAATTTCACGCATTTTGCGATGCATCGGAAAATGCATATGCAGCAGTCATTTACTCCCGTGTGGAGGATGAAAGCAGACATGTTTCTGTAAATTTGCTAACATCCAAATCCAGGGTAGCACCAGTCAAATGCCTTTCCATTCCTAAACTTGAACTCCTTGGGGCTACCTTGCTCGCAGAAGTTGTCGGGTCAGTAATTCCTTCAATGAATCTTCCAAGTTATGAAATATTCAAATGGACTGATTCAACTATTGTTTTGGCTTGGCTGCGAAAGCCCGCATGCAACTGGAAAACTTTTGTTGCAAACCGCGTATCCACCATAAGCAGCAAGGTAGGAATTGACAATTGGTTCCATGTTGATACCCTATTCAATCCAGCGGACTTAGCTAGCCGCGGAGTTTATCCCAAAGATTTAATTGAAAATAATCTCTGGTGGTGCGGACCTAAGTGGCTGTCCGAATCTCGAAACAGTTGGCCTATATCAGACGATATCATAGACGATACTGAATTGGAACAGAAAGCCCTACGAGTACATCTTGCTACCAACTCCGATAATCACGAAATTATAGGTCGCTTTTCTTCTTTTCATCGGGCTATTCGAGTCATTTGTTATATATTCCGATTCTTTCACAAGACTCATCCAAAGCACCGCGATTCAGTCACATTCGATTCTGTCGAGTTAAAGGTTACAGAAGTAAAGGCAGTTAGAAATAGATTAATAGTTCTAGCTCAAGCGGAAGGATTTCCAGAGGTGGTTGAAGCTTTACGACTAAAGAAAGCTGTCCCAAAGTCTTCTAACATTCTTAACTTAAATCCATTTCTGGATGAGAATGGAGTTATTCGCGCGTTTGGTCGACTCGCGTATTCGCCATCCCTTAGCTACGATGAACGTTATCCAATAATTCTCCCCTATAACTGCCATCTTAGTCGCCTTTTAGTCCAATTCACTCATATTCTTAGCATTCATGGTGGTAACCAGCAAGTACTTAACCTCATTCGAATGCAATTTTGGATTCCTAAATTAAAAAACCTCATCAAAACTATAATCCACCAGTGTAAGGTGTGTGTTTTACATAAGAAGAAAATTCAAACACAGCTCATGGCAGCTCTTCCCCCAACACGAACAACCTTAAAGCGCCCATTCCATAACACAGGCGTTGACTTTGCAGGTCCGTTCGACGTTAAGAGCTTTTCAGGTCGTGGTTCCAAAATTTCCAAAGGGTACGTTTGCGTTTTTGTGTGTCTTGCGACCAAAGCAATTCACCTGGAACCTACGTCCTCTTTATCCACCCCAGTGTTCCTCGCAGCTTTTCACCGATTTGTCTCCAGGCGTGGCTGTCCTCTTAATATATATTCCGACAACGGAACTAATTTCGTTGGTGCCTCAAGAGATATCGCTAGGGACTTCGTTGCAGCATCTAAATCCAATATTGTGTCCCAATTTATCCACCAAAACCTCTCGTGGCATTTCATTCCCCCAGGCGCACCCCATATGGGTGGCCTATGGGAAGCCGGGGTGAAAAGTTTTAAGACCCATTTGAAGAAAATTTCTGGCGGTTTCACCTACACCTTCGAAGAATTTTGTACTCTTCTGACAAAAATAGAAGCTTGTCTTAATTCGAGGCCTATTTCCACAATGTCAGAGGATTTCACTGACTTAAATCCGCTCACACCAGGACATTTTCTCATAGGAGGACCAATTTTGGCTCCTCCAGAGCCTAATTACGACACTCATCCTGAGTCTGTGGTTAATCGTTGGCAACGTGTCAAGGTCCTTCAGCAACATTTTTGCCAACGTTGGAAATCCGAGTATTTAAAGGAGCTCCATAAGAGGAACAAATGGAAAAATCCAGAAAAGAACGTAGAAATTGATTCCATTGTCGTTATCCGCGACGAAAATCTTCCACCAAACGAATGGCGAATTGGTCGAGTTACTCATGTTCATCCAGGAAAAGATAAGCGTGTACGAGTAGCCTCCGTTTACACATCAAAGGGTGTGATTACTCGTCCAATTACAAAACTCGTTCTACTTCCCACCCAATAGTTCCGTCCGACTCCTTTCCTTACCATATCATATACGATTCCTTTTCAATATCATTATCTTTGGCAATATTTCCATATTTTAAGAAACCTTTATTTTCAGAATGCCTAGAATTGTTCAAAACCGTTCTAGCACTCCTAACCGAGTCAGCCGTCAAAAACAACGACCCTTTCAGTGTCGAATCTGCAAAAAATTTCATCCACTAAGAATCTGTAGGAAATTTCTCTCAATGGGTGCCAATCAAAGAAAACAAGTTGTGGAAAAATATAAGTATTGTATCAATTGCTTGGCCCATAAGCACTCTCAGTCTGGATGTTTCTCAAATACAGGATGCCACATTTGCAGACGATCACATCACACTCTACTGCATCAAGAGTCAATAAAACGGGAATCGGAAGCAGTACGCGTTGTGACTTCAAGCGCTTTGCCACCACAAACAATTACCGTACTTCCCACTGCTCTGGTTAAGATAGTACACGATCGACGCCTATACCAAGTTCGAGCTCTAATTGACACAGGATGTGCAGTCAGCCGCGTAATAAAATCTACTCTCACTAAAATTGGCATCAAACCCATTCATGTCGAAGATACCTTAATGTGCCAACTAACCATTCGAGCTAACTCTGATCCTAAAGCTCGATTTTCAGCAAATTTTCGAGTTGACAATCGAATGTCAATGAAAACCCCATCACATTCATTACCTTCAACTTTCAAGGACAAATTTATAAATCTTATTCTTGCAGACCCCGCATTTTATGAAAGCGCACCAATTTCTATGGTTTTGGGCTCAGATGTCTACCCCAAAATAATCCTTGGGGGTGTTATGCCGAATCATGAAGGGATACCGATGGCTCAGAATTCAATTCTAGGATGGCTGGTTTCTGGAATTTGCTCGCCTTAAGATTAAAACAATATCTTTTACGCTAAGTATAATATTTTTATTTTTTTTGATTTTATTATCAATTTGTATTTCAAAATAGAATTTCAGAATTATTCTTGAATTGTATCTTAACATATTACATTAGACAAGTTCTTTTTTCAATTTATTTCGATGGTACCCATCAAGGGGCCCGGAATGTTTATGCCAATGATATAATCTATTACAATTTTGCCCAATTATTTCTTTCTTACCTCTAAGTTTACTAACTATAAGTTGACAGGTAACTTCTTTTGCTTTCGTTAAGTTAGCCAACATACAAAATCATATGTTAGATGATAAGCCATTATTAAAATAAACTCCCACTTTGAATTTACCAACGAAACGAACCACATCGGAAAGGTGTCTTAAGTCTTGTTTGATGTTTTCCAGTTCATAATTCTAAAGACAACCAAGGTACATTCAGCCTACACGCAAACAACCTCTTTATTTAACATTCAACACAAGCAGCCAAAATTTCCCCAATACACTTGTTTATGCCCAATTCATGGTTATTAAGCGAATTTCACTTCCAAAAATGCTGCCATCATCTTTTCTGAAGTTTTCTCGAGTATCATGGTGTGGCAAAAAATTAAACTTAAAGTTCAATGGAGTAGTGAGAAGAAAAGCATGCCGAAAAAAACACACAGAATTAAGACAAAGAGAGATAAATTTGTGGGATTTGTATCTTTTGGATGCAAAAAACACACCGTTGCGAAAAAGACCTTCAGTCAGAACATATGTTTCCATCATTGCACTGAGATGGCTGTGCGATGCGAATACTCTCCCGTGTGAGTTCGGTAAACGTGGTGTGTGTGTGTGTGGAACAGTTTGGGTTTCAAATGTAGATGTGGGTGTTGTTTTGTTACTTTCTCCCTCTCTCTGGGTCTCTCGGCCTCTCTTTGTTATTGCTCTCTGCAAGGAATGGCATGAAAATGAAACAACGACTACGTTTGAGATGTGTAGACCTCAGTGATTTCAGTGCTTAAGCAACATTAACAGGTTGAGGTGGCCCTTTCGCAGGCGATGGCAAGAATGTGTAACGTATCCACTCATATGGATGGGTATTTAAAGGCATTTATGACAAATAAAATGCTAAATCGAAATTGCCCAAATGCTCTTCATTTTTAACGTATTCCAATAAAATATGGTCGTTTAATTTAAAGCTTTGAGCTCTTAGCAAAATACACAGAAAATTTGGCCAAAAATCAATTGGAGTTGTTTTCATTTATGGCGACATGACAAGGGCTCCACTGGCGAGAATATGTATCCATTGTCATGGGACAATGGGTAGATGGCATGCAGCATCGTAGACCGCTTGATGGTGTTTTTTTCGGTTTTGTTCTTTTCTCTCATTCTTGCTACACTTTGGCCATTTGTGATGCCAAACACGTCGTCAGTTTTTATTGGTGTTACTTTATGGTTGATAAGAAGAAAGCAACTCTTAATAGCAACAGCCAGGACATGTGCGGCGAAGTGGGGGCAGAGTTCCTATAAGCCATCAAACATCACATCAATCGCAAAAGAACATTGTAAATTAAATTCATTGAGAAATAAAAAAGAAATGGAATTATTTTTGGATATTTTGTTATTATCCTTCTCAGGATGATGAGAAAGACAGGGGAAAAAAAGAAAGCCCCCAGCCGCCATTTCACTTCATTCAAAGGCTCCAACTCCAACAATAACAACAAGGGGAACACGTGTTTATTATTATCCGGCTATTCAGTCGCAAAGGAATCATGAACCATAAAAGGAGCAAAGGCTTTGTCGTTTCGACTTCATTTCGCGGCAGTGGGTATGATAATCGGAAACGAAGACATGGCAATTGTGATTGGTGGGTGGATGGGTGGTGCATGCCCTTGTGGGTGCCTGGGGATTTCTGTTACTTTGTTCAGGTGGCTGCCAAGCAACGCAGATTTGCAGGTCTTAGGGGCGGGCGGGGGATGTCTAAGCCTCAATTATTTTTGTTTAATTAATTTATTGCCATACCTTGGGGTTAGAGTCATCATTGATTTGCATTCCATGCTCATCAGCAGCATAGCATTTGGAATTTCAAGAGATTTGCGGTTTAATAATTTATAATTTGGCTATAAATATTTTGCAATTGCTTTGGTTTCTACTGCTGGTGATGATGATGATGCTGTCGTCGTTGTTTCTGTGGCATAATTTATTATAACTTGGTTTTGACATAGTGGAAACGGAAATTAAAGTTTTACTTAATGGAAGTTCTTAATAAAAATAAACCGCAAACTGTGATGGGAGTGCTCACTACAAACAGGGAAATGCGAAACACCAGAAATGGCGAATGATTTGTTTTCATGAAAAACTAAAACATAAAATTCTATGGCTTTCAAATTGGGTAAGGGATAATTTTAGAAATCGGTTATGTCATCGTCTATGGATGTTACGCACCTATTTTATCTTATTTAGCGAGGAGTTTGGAAAATGAATGCAGAAAATTACATGCTAAGTGTAGCCAACACAAGTTAAAAAAGGGTTTAAATGGGAGTTATTACTAAACAAGTGTGATAAATAAACCGTTTTTTTTATACCCTTCACCATGGGATGGGGGTTTACTTATTTCGTCATTCTGTTTGTAACACCTCGAAATATGCGTCTAAGACCCCTAAACGTATATATATTCTTGATCCCCTCGACGTTCTGAGTCGATCTAGCTATGTCCGTCCGTTCCTACGTCCGTCTGTTCCTACGTCCGTCCGTTCCTACGTCCATCTGTTCCTACGTCCATCCGTTCCTACGTCCGTCCGTTCCTACGTGCGTCCGTTCCTACGTGCGTCCGTTCCTACGTCCGTCCGTTCCTACGTCCGTCTGTTCCTACGTTCGTCCGTTCCTACGTCCGTCCATTGCTACGTCCGTCTGTCGAAAGGAGTAAAGGTAGGAGCTTGAAATTTTGCACAAATAGGTCGGTGTAGGTCGGTTGGGATTGTAAATGGGCCACAACGGTCCATGTTTTGGTATAGCTGCAATATAAACCGATCTTGGGTCTTGACTTCTTGGCTATACTTATCCGATTTGACTGAAATTTTGCACGTGGTGTTTTGGTATCACTTCCAACAAATGAGCTAAGTATGGTTCAAATCGGTTCATAACCTTGGGTTTCTAAAAATAAACCGATCTGAACAAAATACGATCTGTATATGGAAATCACGTTACAGTCTTTAAAAATAGAGATATTCAGCTGAAATTTTGCACAGATTCTGTTTTTGTCCATAAGTAGGTTCAGTTCGAAGATGGGATATATCGGACTATATATTGATATAAGCTCTATAAAGACCAATCCTCCGATTTAGGGTCTTAGGCCCATAAAAGCCGAAATTACTATCTGCTGATTTTGATTTTGCTGATTTTGCTGAAATTTGGGACAGTGAGTTGTGTTAGGCCCTTCGACATCTTTCTTTAATTTAGCCCTGATCCGTTCAGATTTGGATACAGCTGCCATATATACCGATCTTTCGATTTAGGGACTTGCGCCCATCAAAGGCGGAAATTTGGGACTGTGAGCTGTATTAGGCCCTTGAATATCATTTGTCGATTTTGCCCAAATCGGTTTAGATTTGGATATGGCTGCCATATAGAGCGATACTCGGATTTAGGGTCTTAGACCCACAAAAGCCCCATTTATTATCCGATTTTGCTGAAATTTGGGACAGTGAGTTGTGTTAGGCCCTTCGACATCTTTCTTTAATTTGGCCCTGATCCGTTCAGATCTGGATATAGCTGTCATATAGACCGATCTCTCGATTTAAGGTTTTGGGCCCATAAAAGGCTCATTTATTGTCCGATTTCCCCGAAATTTGGGACGGTGAGTTAAGTTAAGCCCCTTGACATACTTCTGAAATATGGCACAGATCGGTCCAGATTTAGATATAGCTGCCATATTGGCCGATCTCTTGTGTTAAGCTCTTCGACATTTTTCTGCAACCTGGCCCAAATCGGTCCAGATTTGGATGTAGCTGCCATGTACACCGATATCTCGATTTAAAGTCTTGGCCCCATAAAAGGCGCATTTATAATCCGATTTCACTGAAATTTGACACAGTGGCTTATGTTAGGCTTTTCGACATCCGTGTCGTATATGGTTAAGATCTGTTTATTTTTAGATATAGATACTTTAAAGATCAATATTTGGTTATACACAATTGAAAAATGACTTGTACTTACAAGTATTTGGTCCAAGTCGGAACATATTTCGATAAAGCTGCTATGGGGCATAAGGTATGTATTTTTCACCGGATTTTGATGAAAGGTGGTTTACATATATACCCGATGTGGTAGGTATCCAAACTTAACGCCTTTTTATTTGTCTTTTTTATATATAAAAATCAATTTGTGTTTGTTTGTTTGTGTGTTTCTTATAGACTCAAAAACGGCTGAATCGATTTCACAGAGGGTGCATAATGATCCAGTTGTGAAAATGGGGTATAAAATTTTTTGATATATGAAGGGGGCGGACCCTCTCCCTTACCATAATTTGCAGAAACGGTAGATCTCGAAAATTTTGTGTGATCTCTAATAACCTAAAAACAAAAATTTAGTTACCAAATTTCGGATGGGGTGCCTGGGGGCCGCCTAAGTATTCCCCCATCCTGTGGTGGAGGGTATAATAAATAAACAAATATTCAATTGCTCTAAATATTGGCTTATGCCAATTATGGTATATGAACTCCACCAATTTTGACTTGTTCACCTACATGCTTAAAAATAGTAACCCAAAGAAAACGGTAACGGCCCCAAACGACATAGGCTTATTATGTAACTTCATTTAAAAAGATTTTGGGCATCCCTTATAAAGAGATAAATTATTTGTATTGTTAGATGGATCTTAGTAAAATTTCAAAATGTTGCTTTTTGGTAAATTTGTCCCATTTGATTGCGTTCGACTCAAGTGACTTGTTAACTTTTTGTTTTGTTTGCCAGGGCTTCCCTTTCGCAAAAGAGACATTTTATGCGACTTATGACCTCTTACTTGAAGTGGAAATATACATCATGTGATTGTGAGGAGACTTGTGACCATGGATACCCATATCACTGTTAACCTTTCATGCAGTCGAGATTATCTTAGTTCGGTTTTTGGGAACGGAAAAAGGAAATCTCTTTTCAGGGGAGGATGAAAAATGATCAAAGCTCAATTCAGCAACAAAGGGGACACGAAAAGATAAAAAAACACAAATAAATATTCCTTCATTCATAATTCAATTGTCCAATCATTAGAGAGGAAGGAAGGAGCACAACAACAACAACAAAGGCAGCAACGTTAAAGATTGATGATAAACAAAGAAACAAGCATACAAGAGTGAGCCAAGTACCCACCCTTTCGGCATTGGCCACAACCATAATGTAAACACCCTGGAACACAACTCGGCCACAACAATGAAATGTCAATGGGCATCAAGCACTCTCTGCTCGGTATGAAAGGAACATGCCATCGATGTCCCTACCGCTCGGAGTTCCTTTATAAGCTCATCTTCTTAGACTAATGGCGCCATGGGGGACATTGAATTGCTTGCTCCATAGAACACAAACGCACTCTGATGGACAGATGAACGGACGTATAGACGTTCCTACACATATCCATCCAGATCCAGCAGATACTGGATGGATGATGTGCTGTGGTTGTGTGATACTATTCCTATCCATGTGTGAAACAGAAAATAGTTTACATCTGCAGCTTGTCTTTGGCTTAGAAAATGCGGCAGGGTGGTATTGTTGAAGAAGACAACAAAGAGTCGCGACGCTTTAAGTGCTGGTTAGAAACACACTTTAACTCGGTTTTTGGATCTTAAAGACCCAATTTTAGTCAAGTCGTATGGAAAACTATCACTACTAACTAGTCCGCATGTCAACTAAGGGACCAGACATCAATCAACAGTCTTAGATTTTTACGAGTATCAAAAATAAATGCACTTTATATGGTTGGAAATGGATAGTTGGACATGTTGTATAACAAATGGAATGGCAAAATGATACCACAGAAGCGCACTGCTAATCCGAGCACGCTACCAACTCGGCAACTGTTCGCTCAAGGTAAGTACGAGTAAGATACAATTGAAATTGCGAATCGGATCATATACCCTGTGTCATGAATGCATGAACTTTTGCTTATTAATGACTAAAATGACGTTTATTCCATTCTGAAAGGCCACGCACAAACCATTAAAAGGGGATAAGCATCAATGAACATTGTTTGTGTGTCTGCATGAATGTTGTCTAGACCTGCTTCATATGCCGCTTGAACTAGAGGTTCTCTCTTGTAGCGCTGAACCTTACGCTCTAGATCAAGATGATGATTTGGATGGTCTCTGCGATAACAGCCCAAAAGGTATTGCTTAGACTGGTAGGGTCTTTGTCTCCTGATGGTAGTTGTCCACATGAGAACTGAGGAGACAGCCCGTCGCAGTTCGGAGGGCGGCATTCTGACAGATCTGAATATTATTCCACTGCGTGTCACAAAGTTGACGAGACCACATTGGCGCTGCATAACTTACCACAGACCGGCCAATTGCTTTGTACGTAGTCAACAAGGTTTCTGTGTCTGCAGCCCAAGTGCTGCCAGCAAGTGACTTGAGGACCTTGTTTTTACTTTTGACTTTATCGCAAATTGCTGTGGCATGTGGGAAGAATGTTTAAGAGCTGTCAAATGTGACGCCAAGTATTTTGGGACACTTCGCCATCACAGTCAGCTCAGCATTCACCTCACGCGTATTTGTAGTGAACAATGTGACTGAAGATTTGGTGGCAGATATCTTCAGATTTCTTGCAGCAAAATATGAGGCAAGTTTGTTGAGGTAGACGTTCAACCTATCGCAGATGTCAATAATAGGTGGATAGTAGAGGATAGGTAGAGGCTGAACAGTGCCGGAGATATCACCCCACCTTGGGGAACCCCCGTTTCACTCAACGGTGCTTCGACTTCTTATCCCTAAATTCCACAAATGACTGGCGACCACACAGATAATTCGTGACTCATCGTGTTGGCGATGTCCTTAAATAATTTGGCATGGCTGACCGTGTTGAATGCCTTCGATAGGTCCAGTCCCACGAGGACCGTCCTATCACATGGCCTGGGCTGATTGAAGCCATGGCAAATGTGTGCGGTGATGGCATGCAAAGCTGTTGTTGTGCTATGCAGTCTTCGAAATCCATGTTGATGCTCGGTGAATGAAAATTCTCCTACGTGGATCAGGAGAAGTAATGTCTCAAGCGTCTTTGCCACTGGTGAGAGAAGGGAGATCGGTCTGTACGACTCCAGGTGAATCCAGATTCTTCAACATCAATGTAGAGATTCCGTCGGGGCTCAACGCCTTAGATGATTTGGCGGTATGGATGACATTCGTAACTTCGCCCACGGTAAATTGTGATGGATGTTCAGCGGCTCGGACACCACGAATATGGCGAATGGTTTTCCTTCTTGTCCTGTCTCTCTCGGGATGCACAATAAATTGACGGTTGAACAACCTGGCGCATCTCTTCGGATCAGTCACGGTTATTTCGCCAAAAGTGACTGAGGTGCTGTCATCCCGTCTACCGGCGTTTGAGAGTCACTTAACAGTAGACCACAGTTTGCCTAAACCGGTGCCTAAGTTACATTGCTCCAAGTGTTCCAGCCACATATTCCGCTCATGCTCGTTGACTACCCTGTTTATTTCCAGATTCAGCTCTCTGATTCTGTGGTTAGTGGGGTCCATACCACTCGGAATATCCTCTTGGCCACTAGCACATAAGAGGGGGATGGCAGTTCACTGAAGCGGCGAGGTTAGCCCAATCGGCCTTCTTTCATTGATTAATGTCCGGCGCTCAGAGGTTATGAAGTCGGGTGGTGGGTCAATGGTGAGAATTATGGGGAGGTGGTCTGACCCCAAAAAGATGCGTTACTCATATCAGGGGATGCAATGGAGTTGTCGACGGACAGCACTAAATCGACTTAGAATGCAAGACGATCAAGAATATAAATATACTTAATGGGTCTCGGACCAATATTTCGATGTGTTACATACGGAATGACGAAATAACTATATCCCCCATAAAAATAAGTTAAGGTGACTGCTTTGGATTACACATGCAAATTTATGTCAAGGGCATTAAAATCCAATTTCAGTCGCTAAATGGTTCTCAAGTATAAAAAAATATTTGGTTTTTTGCACTGAAGAAGAAGTTTTCAAAATTAAATTTTTTGTGGATATAATTGCCCTAAATAACGTCGATATAATTGCCCTAAAGAACGGGTACATAAAATGTCATCATAATCGGACAAGGAAATCAAGGGTCCGAGGCAAATTTTATTCGGATTTATTCTAAATTCAGAAACCGAGTTCGTTACAGATTTTGTCACCACCCTCTATGTGAGTTCTTGTGCGGATATCTTGTTTGTACTCATTTAAGTACAAGTATTAGTGCTAGTGTTGGTAAGAGCTATACTTGACTCACTTTACTTTAGCAAATGTGAGAAGCAGCAAGTGGTTGGGGCCATTGCTGTTCTTTGTCTCCCAGTGATAATATGACAAATCGATATGACAATATAATAGTTTGAACATTATTAAAGATATCAGCGCAAATAGAAGCTCGTGCATGACTACAGCCCCCCAAACACTCTCACACACATACACGTCCATATATCTGTAAGCATTTATACTCGTCAATACACTCTCTGAGACATGTATGGCTGCTGGCTGTTGTGCATTGTTCCGCATGAACTGTGTCCGCATGTCTGTGTGTCTGTGATTGTGCGATGGCATTTTTGAGGGGGTGTATTGATTTGTTGTTGCGAACAGAACATCATGTGAAACTAATAAAACACTCTCATCTGACATTGATAACTGTTTGCATTACACCATTGTTGATGGCGGTTGCTTCTGTTTGGTTTCCCCGCTTTTTTTTTCAGCGCGCTTTGCGGCCACAAAGCAAATCTTTGTTCTTTGGGAAAATATTGCGGAGCACATGAAAGTTAATTAAAGAATAATTTTGCGGTTCTTGTATTCATACAAAGCCAAGAGAACCCGCATTATTGCAACAGGGTTAGATTTGCCTCGATGATTTCATCATAGTTTTAATCATGAGTCGAATGTGATATTGAATAATAGTTGGTGTTTCAGTGTGCTGTTATTAGAAATGCGTCTAGGATAAGAATAGTGGATTGGGGTGTAATACTTAAGATTTATGTGGAACTTTTTAATAAAAAATGTAATGCTAAAGGAAACTCCTGAAGCGGGTACAATTCATTGTTATGATAACACTACAACTTTGGACCTTAAAAATACTATCTTAGGGTCACAATATACAGATTCGGATTGCTGAATTTGATTATTTTTGATATATGGGAGTACTCGAAGTAGATTATTTACGAGATAACTAATGTCCATAATATCCTGTTATGTAGATTAAATTTGTGCTGTTGGATTGTCATCCAGGCATGATCAGCTTTAAACAAAACTCCATTTACTTGAAAATTTAGTAGAACAAGTTTTGTGTCCTCATCAAAAAAATGTCTGAAATGGAAACAACAAACTTTATTACAAATTAACATAACTTCATTTGCGACATTTAGGGGGCGGCCCTTTTCACCTCACAACAAAAACTTGGACGCCAAGTCAAAATTGAAAGTTTGCCTGTGGTTGTTTTTCGTGTTTTTGTTTTTTGCAAGGATTTGGAAGTTGACATTTGCATTTGCCAGCGGGGCTAAGGCAGCGCTCAGTTTATTCGTCTTTTGGTTTTCATTTAAAAGGATAATTATTATTTTAGCATTTTAAGTTATTGTTGTCAACACCCTTTTCTTGTATTCAGGGGGAGAGGTTAAATGGCAACAGCAGCGAAGGCAATGGCACAAACCATGAAACAAAACGGTCCATAAAATGCCTTTGGCTCAGTTTGGCTATTGTTGACAATGTCGTCATCGCCATTGTCATCTTTGTTGTTGCCGCTTGAATGAAAGCTCAAACTGGTACTGGAACTGAAGCTGTAGCCGTAGCTGTTGATGATTATTGTAATTTGTTTTTGCATGGCGGTGTTTTTGCCTTTTGTCGTTGTTGGCTTTTGTTCATCCTGAGCATTTAACAATATGACCGTTGCTGTTTTTCGAAACTCACAACTGAATTTTTTTAACTGTTAACCTCTTTTGCACGATTGTTTACAGAATAATAAAATCCTGTTGCTGCCTTTAACCACTACTATGGTGACGTTAGGAAGGTATTCGCACAAGCATACATTGATTTTCTCTAATTCATTTAAATGGAAGCAGTTTTTTGGTAAAATATTTCAGTGATCAAGCGAGTGCGCCTTAAGGTCTGGCAAAGCGCCATCTAGCAGGCATTTGCCGAACATAATCAGCTGCTTGATCAAGATGCGATGATAGTAGGACAGTTGGTTTTGTGTTGTGATTTGGCCCATCAAAGGAAATTCTGGCTGAGAAGAGCGTCATTATGGGAAACAAGAGAGAGCGTGCTAAGTTCGTCCGGGCCGAATCTTATATACCCTCCACCATGGATCGCATTTGTCGAGTTCTTTGCGCGGTATCTCTTTTTAGGCAAACAAAGAATATTGAATAAGAACTTTTATGCTATTGGAGCTATATCAAGTTATAATCCGATTCGGACCATAAATGAATTGAATGTTGAACATTGTAGAAGTCATTGTGTAATATCTCAGTTCATTCGGATAAGAATTGCGCCTTGAAGGGGCTCAAGAAACAAAATCGGTAGATAAGTTTATATGGGAGCTGTATCAAGCTATTTATCGATACAAACCATATTAGACACGCATGTTGAAGGTCATGGTAGAAGCCGTTGTACAAAATTTTAGCCAAATTGGACAATAACTGCGCCCTCTAGATGCTCAAGAAGTCAAGATCCCAGATCGGTTTATATGGCAGTTACATGAGGTTATAAACCGATTTGCGCCATACTTAGCACAGTTATTAGAAGTCATAACAAAACACCTTTTAGGAAAATCGGAGGAGAATTGCGCCCCCCAGCGGCTCAAGAAATGAAAATCCAAGATCGGTTTATATTGCAGTTATACTAGGTTATGAACCGATTTGAATCATACTGAACACAGTTGTTGAAAGTGATATCGAAACACCACGTACAAAATTACATCCAAATGGGATAAGAATTGCGCCCTCTACAAGCTGAAAAATTCAAAACCCAAGATCGGTTTATATGGCAGCTATATCAGGTTATGAACCGATTTGAACCATACTTAAGAAAGTTGTTGAAAGTGATAACAAAACGAGAATTGCGCCCTCTAGAGGCTCAAGAAGTCAAGACCCAAGTTCGGTTTATATGACAGACAGAAGAATATCTATACTTTATGGGGTTTCAGACGTATATCTCGAGGTGTTATAAACAGAATGACAAAATTAGTATGCCACTATCCTATGGTGGAGGGTATACAAATTACAACTCAGGCAACTGATTTTGATTTTTTGATTTTTTGGTGCACATAGCAAGCTGGAGGTGAGCCGAGACTGACTAGCCAAAAAAAAATATGGAAGTGCAGCCAATGACGTTTAGTTTTGGTGTTGTTGTTTTATTGTATATGATCTTGATTGGGGTATGATAACCAAAAGAAAACTTCAGGCCCTTAAAAAAAGTTGGAAAAAGACACTGGCTGATTCAAGAGAATAAGAACAAAGACAAAAGTAAATTGAATTCTAAGAAATATATTTACCGTGTCATAAACCGGTAAAATATGCATAACTTATGCCCCCATAGCAGCTTTATCGAAATATGGTCCGATTTGGACCAAATGCGACACGGATATTGAGAGGTCTAATAAGTACAGGTCATTGTTCAATTTTGTATTGTACAACAAAATATTGATCTTTTTGCTAGCCATATCCAAATATAGACCGATCTTAACCATATACGACACGAACGTCGAGAAGCCTAACATAAGTCACTGAGTCAAATTTCAGTGAAAGTGGATTGTAAATGCGTCTTTAATGGGCCCAAGACCTTAAATCGAGTGAATGGTCTATATGACAGCTTTATCCTAATCTGAACCGATCTGGGCCAAATTGCAGAAAATTGTCGAATGGCCTTCCGCAACTCACTGTCTCAAATTTCGGCGAAAGCGGCCTTACTTCACTCACTGTCCCGAATTTCGGCGACATCGGAAAATAAATGCGCCTTTTAAGGGTCCAAAACCTTAAATCGAGAGATCGGTCTATATGTCAGTTATATCCAAATAAGGTCCGATCTGGACCAAATTAAACAAGGTTGTCGAAGGGCCTTACGTAGGTCACGGTCTCTCTTTTATGGGTCCAAGACCTTAAGTCGAGAGATCGGTCTATATGGCAGCTATATCCAAATCTGGACCTATCTGAGCCAAATTGAAGAAGGATGTCGACTGGCCTAACACAAATCACTGCCTCAAATTTTGGCAAAATTGGACAACAAATGCGCCTTTTATGGGTCCAAGACTTTAAATCGAGATTTAAATGTCGATTTGTTGCTAACGGAATGACAAATTGAATATACCCCCTTCTTCGGTGGTGGGTATAAAAATTGGTTCTGATTTCGATATAGCTCCGATATATCTATATGTTCGTCCGATTTTGACTAATACTGCAATAACTATGTCATTCGTTAACCGAACCTCACAAAATTTGTCACCTAGGTTTCTCTTAGACTCTTCTGATCACTTAAAAATTTCATAAACATCGGTTCAGATTTCGCTCTTCTATATATGCATATCCCGACTTTCACTTTTAGTGCCATTTGCTAACGAATTTATCAACCGATCTTCTCTAAATTGTACTCAACAATTTCTCTTTTATGACTCCCACAAATTTTGATTTCGACCACTTAACCTCCAATGTGGTGTAGGGTATAAAAAGGTCAGCTTCGCCTGACTTCAGCCCGTCCTTATTTGTTTTGATGATAAACTGTGTTCAGGGATGAGACTCATTTCTTGCTAAGTGGCTCGCATCTGGGGTGAAGAGCAACCACAAAATTACAGTTTGGTGTAGCTTATGGCCTGGTAGAACAAAGCAGGTGTTAGTCCTGGCACACAGGCCGAAATGCTCAAATAGTGGTGCAAAATTGCATTCTACCAACTGAACTGGAGCCGTGGACAACATTTCATGACTTTTATGTTTTTAAGTATGTAAGCAAATACCAAATTTTTCAATTTTAATCAAAAATTTGCGTTTTATTCGATTAAAAAACACTCAGCTTAAAAAATCACCCAGTGCTTTAAAAGTTGTTGCTGTTCAGTGGATTTCGTTTACATTCTTCGTCGTTTTCTGGAATCTCTCACCAGGGTATCCTTCTCCACCTGCAAGGGTTGACGATGATGTTGTTATTATGATTGTTGTTGTGTTTTTTATGTTGTTGCTATGACTGTTTATGTTGTTGTCATCGTCGTTTATTTGGTTGTTGTTGTATAAGTATTTGTCATTACTTATTATATGACAAGAGAATGGCAATGGCAGCGACAGTGGCACTCTCACAGTACCCGAGTATGGGTAGATTTTAAATGTGTTCCGTTGTATGCGAGATGAGGCCAAAAGGAAATACGACTATGCCAACGATGGCTAAAGTGGCAACACAATCATGGGCGATGATGATTATGTTCGAGATGAAGAAGAATGTGACTAGGATGAATGAATGAACACATCTTGAGAGTTGAGGGAGGAGGGGAAGAAAGGCAGGGGAATGAGCAGGTATGGGGGCACAGAAGAGTGAAGGAGCAACATAATAACAATACTTTATTATATCATTTTCTGTAATTTTATGATGACTTTTACGTTGACTGCGACTTTGTCTTTGCATGTTTTCAATTAGACTCTGAGTTCTCTCTCCCTCTCTCTTTCTCTCTCTCTCGCCATTGGCGTGTTATGCCTGGGCTTTTGCCCTTTTCTCAACTGCCTGTTGAGAAGGACAAAGGTCGTGGGCAGGGAGCTGTTGCTTGGTAGTACTTTCACTTTTTCTCGCTCGCTTAGTTGATTATAAAGAGTTTTCGGTTTGGCTTGGTGCGGTGCGCTGTATTTAATTAAATAAGTTTTAACGTTTTTCTTATGCCGCTTAAATTAAAAGTTACTTAAAGGTTAATGAAAACCACATTAGTAGCAAAGCCATTTAGAGACACAAGACAAGACAAGACAAGGCAACAAACAAAGAATTACCCCCATCGCCGAATGCCTGGGCATGAAGCTCAGGAATGCTAGTGTAGGCGCAAACATGGAGTATTGTGTGCCCGTCCGCCCGTACGTATGGGCAGGAGTATTAAATTGCGTTTCAATGAGCTTTTAAAAGTTTTGCAATCATTTTTAATAAGAATTTAAATTACGCTATCTCAACTCAACGCAACTCATCGCAACTCGGCTCAACGTCATGATATTAACAATAATCTACGCTGGAGCATATGCTACCCCCTCGCACTCTGCCCACATACGATATCGTTGCAAAAGATTTACAATGAAATCTTCTGCTTGACTCAACTTTGTGGTGGTGTTGGTGGTGGTGGTGGTGGAAAAAAGGATTTCGAAGAATCAAAATTTATTAACATCAAAAATGGAGAATGTTACAAGTTTTTGCAAGCACGCTCCTCTAGACCTCTCACTACGAAAACAAAAGCGCTAACGCTACATTAAATTATAAAATGGTATGAAAATCTTTTCAAAAGAATTTCAAATTTAAGATTGCGCTGGAAGTTTGGCGTGAACGAGAGAAGTTTTCACATCGAAAATTATGAAAATATGAATTTTAATATTCATAATGGCTTAGCCAAATGCCATTAAATATAATGCCCTTTTCTCATCTGAATTCTGGCATGAAGTTTTTTATTCAAAATACAACGGCCAATTTCATCCCCATTAAAAGCTGATGGTCCATGTAATTGTTATGATTATGGCAGGAAAATCAGTTACCTTTATTATTTTTGCTTTTTTATTTAAACTTTTTTGGGGGGCACAAGCAAGCACAACATAATCCAATTTACAAGTACTCGATATATAATTCGTGTTTAGTAATTTCAATTTTTTTTTGGAATAATACCAAAGCAATATATGGCAATATCATAAATTAGAAGCTATGGACCGTTTAACATTGGGTTGGTGGTGAATGTCTTTATAATAGGAGCGCAGCTCTGGGATACCATGATTTTTAATAAGCACATGACTTTGTACTGTTTGGCCGTATTACAGGCAAATAAATCTCGATTCTATATAGAACGGGGCCGTAGGCAAGGAAAATACATGTTGATGATATTTAAATCTGAAGTCTTCGTTGGCTTGATTTTGTGATTAATAAAATGGATAGACTTTTCTTTTAACATTAGTTTGTGGTAGTAAATAGGCGTCAGACAGATAGATCGCTTCATTAAGACAGCCTCTACAAACTTATCGTGTAATACCAGGTTATCACTCCCGTTAAATACTTAGTGACCGCTGGCGAAAGCAAACAGAAAGTCCTTGTAGTCCGGCATTTTCGAATAGATTCTCAAATTACCAAAGTCCCCATATCGACCAAACACAGTAGTTCGACCAATAAGCCGGTTAGCTCATGTAGGACAGACCCTTTTAGGCATTTTCGCCCGCTTTTTATATTTTTTATAGTTTATGTTGGGTTGGGTAAGTGGAAAAGAGGGTGCGGATATTAATCCGCCCTAAGCCACTAAGGGGACATACCATATACCTTAGAAAGTAACCACCTTGTGGTTCGCTCTAAATACTAGAAAGTAACCACGAACAAAAAACCATGCCAGGAATTCTGTACTACTAACAAAATGCCTAATTATTTATTATCCATTCCACGGCGCTAAGTCCTGTCAACACAGCACCTAGCAATCAAACTTCTGCATTGAGATTGACTATATAGAATAGGTCTTGGTGTCAGGCTGACTGAGAAGACGAAGAAACATTGGAGTATAAACCAAAACCAGAAAGGAAGGGCAAAAGTCGGGCGGAGCCGACTGTATAATACCCTACACCTACCCTATAAGCACAGTGTGGGACCTATATCCAATTCTGAACCAATTTTGATGCACCTCGGCGAGCAAATATGTTCAAACTGTAAAAACTACGGTTGAGAAATGGCAACATTATGGCAAATTTCCCAAAATCTGACGATCGTATATATGAGAGCTATATCTAAATCTGAACCGATTTCGAGCAAACTTCTCAAATAATGTGGTAGTCGTTGAAGAAAGCGCTGTGCAAAATTTTGGCAAGATTGGTCAAACAATGCGCTTGCAGTGGCTCTTAGGGTGAAAATCTGGTTATCACCATATATGACAGCTATATCTGAATCTGTGCCGATTTCTTGGAAATGCACCAATAGTATCGAGAGTCATAAGAAAATCCTTCCTGCAAAATTTCGACAGAATCGGATACAAATGATCACTTTTTTGCAATATTTCTCAAAATCGGACGAACATATATATGAGAGCTATATATAAATCTGAACCGATTTCGAGTAAACTCCTCAGATACTGTGGCAGTCGTCGAGGAAAGCGTTTTACAAAATTTTGGCAAGATGTATCAATAAATGCGCTTGCAATGACTCTAGAAGTTAAAATCGGGCGACATGTATATATGAGAGCTATATCTAAATTTGAACCGATTTCCATGAAATTCAATTCAATTCAATTGAAATATTGAGTGTTAAGAGAAAATCCCTCCTGCCGAATTTCGAGAAAATTGGTTAACAAAAGACCATTTTATTGCACTATTACTGCAAATCGGACGAACATATATATGGGAGCTATATCTAAACCTGAACCGATTTTGACCAAACTCTATGTATATTGTGGTAGTCATTGAGGAAAGCGTTGTGCAATATTTTGCCAAGATTGATCAACAAATGTGCTTGCAGTGGCTCTAGGAGTGAAAATCGGGCGATATATATATGTGAGAGCCATATCTAAATCTAAACCAATTTCCAATTGAAATTCTACTGAAAATCGCACGAACATATATATGGAACTATATCCAGATCTGAACCGATTTTTTCCAAATTCAATAGACTTCGTCTTTAGGCCAAAAAACATGCCTGTACCAAATATGAAGACGATCGGATGGAAACTGCGACCTGTACTTTGTACACAAATTAACATGGACAGACGGACAGACAGACAGACGTTTTTTTTTTGGTGTTACAAACTAATTCATTAACTTATAATACCCTGTACCTCAGTAGTGGTGTAGGGTATAAAAAATGGGAACTAGGCGGACCGTATAGGATTAATCAGCAGTGCGAAGTCATGCTTTCTCTGGCGCAGGATAAGAAACGTCCTGTTCCGGGAAATATTAGGCCAATATTCCCCCTTTTGTGCGGACATCGTAGAAGATCTGCGCAAATCAGCGATCTTTCTCCGCCAAACCTTGACATCCAAGTTGAAGATGAAGTTTTGCACAACGACTTCTCCTATGACCTTTAACATGCGTACCAAATACGGTCTGAATCGGACAACAAGCTGATATAGCTCCCATATAAACCGATCTCCCGATATTATGTTTTGTTTAGCGTGTCCGCCTATGACGCTGAACACCTGGGTTCGAATCCTGGCGAGACCATCAGAAAGAAATTTTCTGCGGTAGTTTTCCCCTCCTAATGCTGGCAACATTTGTGAGGTACTATGCCATGTAAAACTTCTCTCCAAAGAGGTGTCGCACTACGGCATGCCGTTCGGACTCGGCTATAAAAGGGAGGCCCCTTATCACTGAGCTTAAAACTTGAATCGGACTGCACTCATTGATATGTGAGAAGTTTGCCCCTGTTCCTTAGTGGAATGTTCATGGGCAAAATTTGCAATTTCCATAGAAATTCTTAGCCAAATTGACTGACATTTTGCACAATGACCTTTTCTATGGTCTCTAACATCTAAACATCCATATGGTCAGAATCGGTCAATAATCTGAATAGCATAGCAATTCATATCCAATATCCTTTATTTGCCTATAAAGAGATTTTGGGCAAAGAACTTGACAAATGCGATCCATAGTGGAGGGTATATATGATTCGGCCCAGCTGAACTGGGCCGCTTTGAACGCTTTTCCTTGTTTCAATAATGACTAAAAAAGAAAAAAGTAAATTTTTGACTTCCAAACTATAGAACTTTTAACTGAATAATCAGATGTGAACACTTTTGCGGCAAAATCGTTGTTAGCAAGTAAAAGCGTACTTAGTTCGGCTGAGCCATATCTTGGGAACCCACCACCATGGATTTTGCTTAAAATTTGTAGAAATACTGCCCATTATGATCCACATTTTATCTTTTGCTACGGCTTTTACCACACAGCCCAATTTTCCGATTAAGTATGTTAAGCCGATAAATGGCTAAATAGTGCGCTGTATAAGGCCTGTGGACATACAGGTTCAAATCGGCTCCTAAGTCCCTAAAAGGCATATTTTGCAGTTGATTTCGCTGTCGTTTGAAATATTTAAATACCAATTCTGAAATGTTAAACATTTAAAAGTATTGAAAGTTCTTAAATAAGCAAAGCCTTTATAAACTATTGAACCGATACTCTCTGCATATCCTTAACTTCGTAATTCAATCAATTCGTAGAATTTTCTTTTGGTTGACCTCTTATTGGTATTTATGGTATTTATTTGTTTTTCCATTCATAGGCATCCGCAATTATGTACTTTCCATCTTCCTTGCCATGGCTCCGAATCAATATCAAAGTTGAAAGGCAAACATTGCGCTTTTTCCGCTGCCGCTTTCAATGCGATGCAGCAGAGGTAAGTAGTTTCAATTTCTAAATTTCTACTTCAACAAAGACTTTAACCTAATCCAATTTGTGTTGTATTGCAACTTTCATGGCATACAATTGACGTTTGCTGCCAGGGAACAGCGAGGTCGGTGGCGAGAAGTGCGCGGAGCTGAGAAACCACTTGGACTTCAGCACATTATTCTACATTATTCTGAATATTGCTACAATGATGAATATTGCTACATTTTTTTTTCGGTGTATGGAATACATTTTTCTTTTATTCATGTTAAATTAAATTATTAAATTAATTATTAAATTATTATTAATTAAATTAATTAATTAATTAATTAAATTAATTATTAAATTATTATTATTAAATAGAAAAAAAGTTATTACATTTTTTTTTGGTAGCGGCTTTCATCAGCCACCCTGTATGTTTATTTGCTATTGTTTCGCTCCTTTGATGAGTCCGGTACAAGTCCCTGGCACCAT